>NC_080053.1:5452786-5752786 GCF_026212465.1 Amaranthus tricolor | reverse complement strand
ATCTTCTTGTGAGGCTCAATTAAGAACTCACCTCCGTATGCTAACACATTTTAATAAAAAAAAATAATTATTTTGATTCGAACCTCTTTATTTAGAAATTATAATTGTATTTTTAATATAAATATGTGTTAATATTTAAATTCATATATGAAAGGAATTTATTAAAACTACTTCAAAATTAATTTAATATAATTATAAAATACCCAAAGGTCATTAAAATATTAATTAATGACGTCAGAAAATCCCGGGGTGTTGCACCAGGTTTCTTCTGTTCGCAATTAGTAAGTGGGAACAGAGCTTTTGACTTTTTTTGACCAGTCTCTTTGTTTGCAGTTACTAACTGCGTACTGAACCGAACCTGAGCTCTGGGGGATGGAGGCGCTTATAAACGCAAATAAGTTCATCCGTGTGTTATTATGTGCTTTTTTTTGATAAATAATCTTATCTATTTCAAATTTTTGAATTTTGACTATTTTTGTTCAAATGACTTGTTTTTTTAAATTTTCTTCCGCATATATAATCACTTTTAAAGCTTATATAATCACTTTCTTGTAAGGCTATGTGATTACTTTTAATGCCTATGTGATCATTTTTATTTTATTATGTGATCACTTTTAAAACTTATGTGATCATATTTAAGGCTTGTGTGATCACTTTTATACCTTATGGAGATTATGTTTTGTGGTAATGGAGGTGGTGGTCGTGGACTTGAAAATAAAAATGATCACATATACCTTAAAAGTGATCACATAGGCCTTAAAAGTAATCACATAGGCCTTAAAAGTAATCACATAAGTCTTAAAAGTGATCACATAGGTTTTAAAAGAGATCACGTATAATAGTAAAAAGTGATTAAATATTCTTAAAAGTGATTACATAAGTTTTAAAAATGATCACATAACATAAATGTGATCAAATAAGCCTTAAAATTGATTTTATATATGTGAGTAGGCTGGTCTTAATTTTAGGATTGCCACATACAAGATTCCTCTTTTGGTTGAGTTTCAAATCAATGACATGTTCACTTTTAATAAACTTATTTGTGCTTTGAAATTTAAATTCCGAATCTTAAAAAATGGAGCAAGTAGAATTGGCAAGAAGCGGAGAGGGAAGTGACTTTTTATGCATGTTGTGAAAATTGAATTTTTATTTTAAAGGTTAAAAAAAAATCATCAACAATTATAAACCAAATTATTCCATTTAAAATAAAAAATATGATTTGGACTTTTCATAAATTGGATTGATTTTGATTAGAAATGTGATGCAAAAAAAAAAAATACTCAAGCGCTCTTACAAATGAATATAATTCTTTAATTAACAATTCATGTTTCATTTTTTTCAAGTTTTATTTCCCAAAATATTTCAAATTAATTAATTAATTCCCACTTTACTTGAAATGGAAAACTATTTCCCACATTACCGTCCACGTAGGATAGGTGTGAGAAAATATATTTTTTTAATTTTTTAATATAACCGCTACATGAAATGACGGTTTTGTTTAGGGATCTGATGTAAACCGCTAGATGAAATGGCGGTTTGTGAATTTTTAATTTAAAAAATATATATATAATATTGGGTAAACCGCCACTTGAAGTGGTGGTTTTGTAGCAGTACAAAACAACAACTTCGAGTTGTTCACTGCATTTCATATTCCTCTTTGCATCTTGCTGCCTGCTGCCGGTTTTAGCTTTAAAAAAAAAAATTTCTTCACTCTCATTTACTTCAAATTTACAATTCCTTTCATTCAACTAAAATAATCAACTACATTCCCATCTTCTCCTTGTGTACTAGTTCATTTTCATTCTCATTTAAGGTATGAGTAAAACCCTAATTTTTTTTCAATATGTAAATTGTTTTTTTGTTCATTATTGTTTTCAATTGAAGTTATAAATGTGTCTATTGTTTGTTACATTCTCTTGTTTTCATGATCTAAGCTTACATTTTACATATTTGTAGTTGAATTTTAGGATTTGGTTTGTATGCATATAAAGTGTTTGATGAAATGCTTCAATGAAAGTTTATTACTTTGTAGGGTTAGTTTAATTGATTTTAGTATATATTCATGGTATTTTTAGCTTTTATATTTGAAATGAACCTTCTAATAAGTGTTCTAATACCTTAGTATCACAAATTCTTGTATTCAAATTTACACTTCCCTTACTCACAATCAACAATTAAGTGTATGTGAAATCACATGAAAAACATGTTTGTATTTGCAGAATATGGATCATTATCCCGTTATAGTGTATTGGGGTGGGGAAGTCATGATATTGGTTGCAAATTGGTAGCAAATTGGTGGGGAAATCACATGAAAGATCATTATCCCGTTGAAAAACACGTTGAATTGGTTGCAAATTTGGATAATACGAGGGAAGTCATGATATTTATATGATTTTTATAACACTTATGTATGTAATAGCGATCATTGCGATAACTTCACAGGTCATAGCACTGGTATGTACATGAGTTGATACAGGCGTATCTCCATATTACGCCTAACGAACACCGCATTTGCGCAGCCAGGATCACATTACCATCCGACATCTACGTTATTGGTACGTCTTCTTTCAACACTCATAACATATAGTAATACTTTAATGTCAGTCTTTTAACAACATAATGATAACATACAGGCTGAGCGCATCCGATCGGTGCTCATACAGTGCAATGACACGATTCAAGGGGCCGCTACATCACCAGTTGATGTGGGGTATCGGCTATGTTCTCAGACCCTAGGATCCATCAACGCGTCATTGACCGATGCATTGAGTCAGGCGGGGTATGAGTACCTCATACCGACTCCACCCGTCATTGGCGAGGTAGATGACGCATTCCACACTCCTTCTCCAAGGAGTTCAGCCCATAGAGGTAGCTCTTCCGGAGGATCCAGTTCTCGGTCCACACGAGGTCGCCAGCGTTCATCTACTCGAGGTCGGTCTTCCAGATCGCCATCGTCATTCGGTACTATGTCGCCATTCGTTCCTCCAACTTCCATCACCACTCCTCCTCTACATCCATCGCCTCCGCAAAGGATCATCACATATCAACGTGCTAGTCAACGACGAGCTCCTGCTCTTAATGTCATTGCGGAGATTGACGAGTTCACACCATCATCATCAACCGGTGCGCAAATGAAGAGGGGCTGGGGATTGTAGTTTAACATACTTTGTATATTCTTATATGATTTAAACTTCTTGTATGACTTTTCATAATTAATTTTTTCAAATCAAGCTGGTTCGTAATTGATTAATATGGAATAGATTGTATTGGATTAGCTTAATGCAGGTTGTGTTAACTATTTAGGGGAAATGAAAGAAAAAAAAACAGGGCACAGACCAAACCACCACATGAAGTGGCGATTTACCATGGACCAAACCGCCACATGAGATGGCGGTTTTCCTTGAACCAAACCGCCACTTCATGTGGCGGTTTAGCGCTTAAGGTAAACCGCCATCTCAAGTGGTGGTTTTATCTGAAAAATTAAAAAAAATAATTCTCCACGTGGACGGTATTGTGGGAAATATTTTTCCATTTAATGCAAAGTGGGAATATGTTTTATTTTAAGCAATATCATAGGAAAAGTTTCTTTTTTCAACCCTACTTTTGCTACTATGACTTTTTGAATTCAATTTACAATTTAAATTTGTTTTTATGGAATTAAATTAGTTTAAATTGGACTTAAAAAGTTTAAACTAAATTAATTTGATTTGCTTTTTGAGTGTGACCAAAGTTATATTTGAATTGATAAATTAAACATCAAATTAAACTAAATTTTTAAGTAGAATAAAACCATACTAAACGTTCACCACTAGTTATAACTAATTATTTTAAAATTATAAAGTAATTAAAATTATAATTGATCATTTTAAAGTCATAATTAGTCACTTTAATATTGTAAGTAACCATTATAAAATTCTAGTAATTAATATAAAGTTGTATATATACATTGAACCAACCAAATAGAACGAATCTCACCATAAAACCATTTCATTTGAAAATTTGTGAAAACTTAATAGCCCAACTGTAATATTATAACTAGATTTAAATAAAATTAAAGAAAATAAACTTAAAGTTAATCTTTCTATTTTTTTTTTCTCTCTATTTTAACCCTTATATAAATTGTTTTTGTGTTTTTGGAAGTTTTTGTAAATATACTAGTCCCTGCTAGGCTGCTAGTTAGTACTAGCTAAAACATCTGAATAATTATAAGAGTCAGGATTGCTAAAACAGGTAAGAGTTCCTGAAAGACTCATTCTCAAATTACAAACTACAAATTACAAATATGTAAAAAGCTTCAGCTTCAGCTTCTACTTCAATGGTGAACTTCTCACCAGCGATCACTGGCTTCTCGCTTTGATGTTTTTCATGTTATTTTGAATTTTCTATGTTAAACTTTCTCGATCGTCAATGTCGCCCTTCTATATCAACCACATCCATAAACTCGATCCTGTCAATGGACAATACCAAAGTTAGACACACAATTTACAACGATGCTCATTTCATGCGTACCCTGCTAATTGGCTAATGGCTAATGGCATTGGGGTTACGGAAATAAATCATGAACACACACACAAAGAACTCGATGTTAGTCAAGAATATCATCATCATCATACCTAGTGTATCCCGTTCATCGGGGCCTGGGAAGGGAAGGATGGCGGAAACTCATACCCATAAAGGAGAGTGCAACCAAACAGTCCTTCAACTATTACCTTTTTCACCAACTATAACTAATTCAAATATTTACCCTAGGGGAGGGTGGGGAATGTATTACCTCCATAAGGGGAAATGATCTTTTTACATTATTATTTTTATTTCGTGTTCATTTTACCTTTTTCACAACTATCTGAACTACAAATGCATCTCTATTTGCATTCATTTCATTAGTTTGACTTTATTTCCCCCTTAAATATTTACACCCAATCCAAGCATGCCCTAAAAAAACATACAAATAAATAGAAACTAGGTAAAAAAGATAATGCAGTATTTGTACCTTTCCATACCTTTGTAAATATCAGTTCCTTTCCATACCCAACTTCTGAATTTCACTTGGTGTCCTTTCTCCACTTCCTACTTTTATGTGACTTCAAGTATGTGCGAAGAGGAGGGAATTCCTTCTTACTAAGCGTTATCACGGGTTCAGCAGCTCGGATTAAAGGGGGAAACTCCTGTTTGTCTTCCAGCTGTGGTGGCTGTACCACGATCACCCTACATATTCGAACAGGGGGCGGAGGTTGTAGGTGAGTGAGGCAATGAAGCGGCAACAGAATCCAGGCAGGGGTAGATGATATAAGGAATATTCCTAGTAAATAAAATTTAAAATCAACTAGCTACCAAGGGAATAAGAAATTCTTACGGCTTTTCCTCAATCTTAGATAATTCTTGGTTTTCCAGTACTACCACAGTTGGGTAAGCCACCAAGTCCGGATTAACTGAAACATCAAAATCTGATTGCTTGCTTGGTTCTGACAGTGACAGAGATATAGGCGACGAGTGTTTGAAGCTATCTAAGTCAAGGCTATCCAATGAAGCCGAAATCTCTTCGACTTGAGCAGGCTCAAGACAAGTCAACTGGTTGACCTTAATAAGTACAGGCTTACTTCCAGGAAGAATAGGGAACTCTTCTATCGAGTAATTGAAGGCTCCAATGTTTCCAACGGAAGACAAATGCGCTTCTCTGGGTGTGCAAGCTGGAGAGTCCACTATTTCAAACCCCTTTCTACTTTCCCGTTCCTTCCCATTTTCATGTGCTTTCCCATTTTTATCTTCCTTCCTACTTTCACGTTTCTTCCAAATTTCACGTTCCTTTACACTTGCATCCAAAACTATGTTCCGCCGAAGAAAATGGTCCTGGTTCCAACAAGATACAAAAATGAATAGCCGAGAGCAGAAAAAATGAAACGTAACAAGAAAAATAATCCCACATCCTGTGTTTAAGGCAATATTCTCCATAATGCAATGTTCAACAATTAGTTTATAGCTAAAAATAAATGTTAATCTAAATAAAGTGTGGGAATACAGAAAAAGAACGACAAATTGAAAGAAATAAAGAATTACATGATGAGGGATGAATGTGCCTGTGCCCCTCGATTTCCAGTTCTCTTCAGCAAAAGCTGCATTGGTGAGTGTAATACTATTCACACCAGCATAATATGATGGTGGACTAGGGTCAAAACTTGTACCATAATAGAAATTCTGATCATAGTGCGCATTATAACCGATTTCTGGCCATTGATTATTCCACACAAACTGATTTTGTGATGTACAGGGCACAATAGGATATATTATACCATGATCATGAAACCACAGACCATAATTTATTCCGGAAAGAAGACAATCATTGATACTGTTGCAAGAATAGAACTTGGAACCATATGCTGGCACAGGAACATCAACATCTGCCCGCTTTCCTTTTCCATTTTTCTCCAATGTATCCTTGAAAAAGTTTTCAAGTCCATTCTTAATATGTTCGTCGGGTAACATCAAAATATCACTCAACTTTTGAGCAGCATAAGAGAAAGCACTTCTTATTCGATAAAAGTTACCTGTTACAAGAATAATGAGTATTGTTGAAGAAACAAGAATATTATATTAATAAAAAATGTTGACGAACGTCTTGGCATTGAACTGAATTACCCTTGCTAACACTGCGGCCTAAGTTGTTGTCGTCTCTGAGAGGATCAAAAATGTTCATAAACTTCACGGGAAATGCAGGCATTTGAAATCCAAAAAGTCCCAAAGAAGATAAGGTTGCTTCTTTAGAACTCTTAATAAATTCATCCTTCAGCAGTGGCTCATCGCATTGAAGTGGGGGTTGCACTGTGAGGTGAATGCCAAAACGACTTGTCAGCAAAGAAGGTTAGTTGACGTGCAGCAGCATTACAGACGGAAAACGAAGCAAGAGGTAGATGGAAAATTAATTACCAACTATTTCTGGAAGAGATGATATTAAGACAAGACCATTCACTCCTACACAATAACTTTTCCAATCAAAAGTACTGTAGTATTCTAAGAATTTATGCAAAACCTGCAAGTCAAACAAAACTTGTGAATGTTTATTCAAAACTCTTCAAAACCAAGACATTTTGTCAAATTCTTTGGATTCAAACCATAAGCTATAGTTATAGTAAGATACTTCCTCTGGATTTTAACAGTTGCTACAGTTCTTGTAGCAACTACAACTGATCTTATTTGGCATTATACTTCTCTATGTATAGTGTAAAACATAGTCAAGTGAGATCTTGTTTGATTCGTCTTAATGCATGTTTTCATGTTAACTTTATAGAGTTTTTTTTTTTACATCAAATTAAAGATATTAAAAATCAAAATTGTGCATTGAATAGCATGAAAAACAGAAATGTAGCAACACCAGAAGAAGTATATCATATCAGTACAATAATAAAGGTAATTTTATTATAACAAAAGAACATTGTAACTTTAAGATTACCAATATGAAAGAAGATAGAAGTACAATCCAATTAACAATTTTCTTTTAATTAAATTTGACCGGATTCTACACGTACATGGAAAAGGCTAAACTCAACTATTTTTTGGTCAAGTATTCTTAAGTGACAATCATTGCTTCAGTAAATAGAAAACATATAAACTTATTAACAATAAAACTTACGGCTAAAGGACACGGTAATTTAGAATGGAAGAGATTGATGACATGTAAGATCATAGTCTCCAAAGCATACGTTGATATTAGACCATAATATCCACCAAGAATTCGGCTCTCGTAATAGCACCATGCTTTGATCAGAATCACACTGCGCTTAAAAAAATGATCTTTGCCAATAATTTGGTCCACCTAGTCAAAAATCAGAACAAGTATTCAAAATAAAGTAGGTGAAAACATCCATTTCAATAGCAGCTACACGTATGTTTGGATGTGCTTAGACCGCTTAGACCATGTCTAGCAGACAATCCTTTTATAAATCTGTGAGACTAGCAATACCCAATTGATGAAACACAATCATACGTAAAATGCACAGGGTCAAAATTACATATTTTAAGATTGGTAAATGCTAATTGTGTTTTCTCAAAACATGACTCCCAAAACTCAAAACTAGCAAGTCTGACACACCCAGTAAAGGTAAGAAATCTGCAAAATAGGTGTATATGCGAGACAATTCGGACTAACCTGCTCAAAAAAGTACAACGCATAGACCCCAGCCGTTTGATTGAATGATACATCGACACATACATCATCCACAGTGCATTTAACAATTCTGACCTGCAACCATCATAAGAATTGAATATAAATACTTTGAAAGTCATTTAACAAGCATTGAAGAGTACAAATAAGGAATATCTACAAGTGCAAGAATAACACTTTGCAATCATTGAAGCACTGCATATTAAGAACTCCACAAAACTGAATCTTCGTTCTTGAGAAGAGCAATTTAATCCAGAAGCTCAGAACATAGTCAATCAAAGCTACAGTAGAATGTAAACCTTTAGAAGATTGATGAAATACTTTAAAGTATGACAAGCAACAAATTGATCTCTACAAAACAAATAAATAAAACACACCATATAAGGACAAATTGATGACAGAGCAACTTTTACCATTGCACATTGCCTGAAACACTTCGATCAATAACGTAATGAGTACTTAAATCTAAAAGATTCAAATTCACTGGCATCTCCCATCATTAAGTGAAAATCTACTAATGGACGTCAAATTTTCTGAACCACATACATGCAAGCATACATGTAAACACATCGTGCTATATAGAGGAGGCCTAACCGAAAGGCAAAGCTGACAAATATAGAATTTATTCATAAAAATTTCTGGCAATTCAAGTTGATTATAGACCTCTACAGCAATAAATAAAAGCACAGATCATAATGCATAAAAAATGCCTAAAAGGACACAACTGCACAAGAAACTTTACGTGCAACTTAAGTTTTGTTTATAAAATAAATTAACAAAGAAAGCAAATAATCAAAATAGTCTTCACCTTAAAATAAATTAACAAAGAAAGCAAATAATCACTTCTGAAGAAACAATGGCATGAGCCCGGACAAATGCATATGTCCCATTTGCTTTTAAGATAATCATGTGTGAAGGAATATTACACCTTAAGTTGTTTATAAAATAAATTAACAAAGAGAGCAAATAATCAAAATAGTCTTCACCAAAAAGAGTAGGCAGCATAGGGCAAAAATAAGGTCATATTGTATCATATATCATAAAGGTTTTCAAATATACTGAACTAGTATAACGCGTATCGTAACGGTGTAAAAATGTTTTAGGTCATTCCAAGCGATATTTCATGGTCTAGGCTGACATTTGGCGGAACGACAGCCTCATCATCCCCACTACCACATTTTTGTACTATCTTAGGAAGTTCAAAGGAAAACAAAGCTTAAAAGATAAAACAAAGTAAGGAGGAAATTATACACTTCAATATATCTTGAAGCCTTATCCAAAAATGCATGTATTAACTATTAAGTTCATTTGTGCCGTTTTCTTTGGTCAAAGTAGGATACACCTCTTTGTCCACCTGTATGTTCTCGTATCTAAAGGCAATCCTTGGAAATAAATTGCAAAAAACACGTGATACTTGATAGTCCATAATGATTATAATCATGCTGAGAATTTTAAAATGTAATTAGAATTACCAAAAAGAAAATAAGCAAATCAAACACAACATAGCAATATAGATTTCTCAAACTAGAACCTCAAAAAGTATGCAAAAGAAAGCTATAAAGGACGAACATTCCATCCAATATTGTAGTCAAAATAACCTATCATATTGCTAAACAAAGAATAAAAATAAAGGCCCTTGCTTCTCTTAACCTAAGACTTCCATAACCAAAATTAAAAAGTTTTATAATACTATATTTTGGCTCAAGGATATTGGTATTAATTTGGTAGCTAAAAAACTAATTAGGGGTAATTTGCAAAGTATCACCAAGTTAATCTTCATGTACACTTGTATGGGTAGTCCATACAAAAAAGTTCTAGTGAATCAAAAAGGAAAAACCTTCACAATCATTTTCATCTCGTAAAAGCCATAAAAAAGGAAGGTTGGGAGTCACTGTATTGGAAAACCAAAATTTCAACAAAAAATCGCAAATCAAGCTAAGAACTCTATTATATTAAAAGTATACTTGTATTCCACACAAAAGAGCACTGGATTGAATGGAAAGTGGAGTATTTTGAATTCCCCAATATCAGGTATTGATAAACTACATTATAAGCCAGAATCAAACTACATTAGTGGAACAACAAAATGTCATTCATATAAGATACCATTAACATTAAGGAGCAATAATTCACCGTTTATGGGGAAAAAGCCAAAATTGACTGCTTGTCCCAACAATGACACAAATGTAGCTTAGAATATCTGGAATGACATTCGGTTTGGAACGGGAACAGAAACGAGAACAAGGAACGCAATCTAGACTAGATACGAGATACATTATGTATAAAGTTATATTTGAAAACAAAATAAAATAAATTTGATTTTTTTTGCTTTAAAAAATTGTTTTAACGTGGAAGTTTTTTAGTTATCTAGATTTCATCTCATTTATTCCTTCCTTATCTTTTATTTAATTTGTAAATGAAGGCCAAAATACCTTTCAAAAAGGTCGTCTACACCAGAACAATACCTTAAACAATTTGGGTCACGTTTCGTGGTGATTGGGGACAGACGTTAACGGATCATTGAACGAGGCTACGTCCTGCATTCCATGTATCCATGATTTAGATATTTCGGTAATACTAGTCACTTAATACACAACAACTTATTCATAAAGGTTGGAGCTTCATATGGTATAAAAAAATAAGACAACGTGAGAACTAACACGGAAAAATCAATCCACTTTAGGAAACTTATATCAACCTAGATCTTAATCCAATAACATAGTCATGCTTATAAAAAATCATATACCAAATCAACTTTCCCTTCTAGGTACTAGTCACCATCCTATCTCATTGAATCAATTTTATAGCATATTCTAGCAAGGCAATAAGTTGATTAAAATGGGGTAAATAATGCATTTAAGATGAAGAGATTAAGCAAGAATAACAAGAAAGGAATATGGAGGGGCCGTTTGAAAAAAATGCATTGGTTGTGTGATTAAAACGAAAATAGAAAACATTGTTACTACCATTATAAGGAGCAAAAAAAACTCATGGATTCTATCAAAAACGCATCGAAAACAATATTTAATAGTTCATCTACTCCACCAAAGTATATTATTTGCATCATTGATATAATTAATCTCGTGAGTCCAATGACTCCAATCCTTCAATGAGCATAAGAATCAAAAGAAACATTTAAAATCTAAATTATCTTTAAAACTGGTTACAAATGGCAAGTGATATTGGTACCAATGGTGTTTTTATAATAGGTAAAGCTTAGGCTTGGCATTTAGAGATCACACATCAACTTGCAATACGCAACAACCTATGTACATCATTGGTGATGATTGATCTGGCTATTTAAATTATCCAAATCAATGGTTGTCATGGTGTAACTCCGCTTGTGAGTGCTTGTCACATATTGTCGGTCCTAAAATCGGATAAAGGAGGGTGAAGGGTAAGTTAGTGATAACTAACTCAATAAAAGTTAGTCACATCCCATGATTATGAACCAAAAATCAATGCTCACAAGGGCATTCCCTACTTAGTGACATGCTAGCTGCACTTCTTAGGCTTGGGTTTAGTAAAAAGTATGCAAAGGCTGCTAGGCCATCGTCCAGAAGCGACGTGCCTCATTACCCAAGTGTGGTGTCAAATGACCAAAAAGAGGTTACTATTACTAAGCCGTCAAGCAACGACGCCCCGCATGGCCAGGTGTGGTGTCAAATGAGCAAGGGCACATAGGTTTTAAGCATAAGAGGTTAAGGAAAACCAAGGGTCTTGGGTTAAAAATGGAATCTTAGAACATTAATATTTTGACCGATTGGTTTTTATTGCCGGTGGTTATCATGGAAATGAGAAAAATTAACATTTTATATCTATTGGAGACAAAAATGTTAGAGATAGTGCGAGAACAATAATAGGTGAAAGACAAAAATATAAAATGTAATGCTTGGGATAAGAAAGAAACTGAAATGGAGTTGATGTTATTATGCATAAACAAACATCTAAGGATGTAGTAGATGTATGCTGAAAGGATGATAGGATTATAAGAGCGAAAATTGTATATGGTAAAGAGACATTGAATTATGAGAGCATAAATTAAAAAGAAATTATGAGAGCATCTAGATGATATGGTGAAAAACATACCAACGAATGAGAAGCTCTATAGCAAAAGTAAATTGAATAGACACGTAGGGGTATGTCGTAGTGGGTACGAAAACGTTCATGGAGGTTTTTACTATGGTAGTAGGGATACAGAGGAGAGTAGATTTCAGATTTAGCACTCTCATTTGTCGGTTAACATGATTTAAGAAGAGATAGTCACCTAGTGACTTTTCAAATTAGAGTAAATACAACTCAAATTGAGACGTTTTTTACGAGTATAATGATAGTTAGAGATAATTGCCTAAACGATAAGGTTATCTCAAGAGAGAGGGTAGCCACCCAACATAAACTACTTATTCTGGATGTTCGCCTTCAATCAAGACCAAAGGTATAGAAAGCCAAAGAAAAGCGTACGATTAAATGGTTAAGATTAAAAAAGGATAATAGTAAAGTCTACGCCGAGAGAGTTATTGAAGAAGCAGATTAGGAGATACTTTAGATGCACAGGATACTTGAACGAAGATGAAAACTTGCATCATCCGAATAGGTAAGGACATTTTAGGATAACAGGGGTAATTTTGTGGTAAAGGATACAACGTGGTGGAATGAGGACATCAAGACGGTTATCAAGAAAAGGAAAAATGCTATCTTGCTTAAGAAAAATGCAGTAATGAGGAAATTTTAGCCAAGTGTAAGAAAATCAAAACCAAGACAAATATAGTTACTCGTGAGGCATATTTAAAGATTTTTAAGAGATTGACAAACTAAATTCAAAAAAAGGATAATTATATATAGGATGACAAAGTGGAGGCAAGCAAAAACAAATGACATAGGTTTAGCAAATACTAAGAAAAAGAATAAGAACATTCTAGTTCAGGACGAGAACATCACGGATAGATGGAGGGAGAATTTTGATAAGT
This sequence comes from Amaranthus tricolor, assembly GCF_026212465.1. Lineage (NCBI taxonomy): Eukaryota > Viridiplantae > Streptophyta > Magnoliopsida > Caryophyllales > Amaranthaceae > Amaranthus > Amaranthus tricolor. The sequence continues at coordinate 5,739,664 of NC_080053.1, read as the reverse complement.
TATTTAATGGAGAACAAGGAGATGTTATAGGGGACACAACAATTGCTCTTTTAGAAGAAAATAGAAATTAAGGCGAAAAATACAAAATTCAGAATTGGATAGAGAATTAAAGAATATGAAGTTAAAAAAGGCAAATGGCCATATGGTAGACCAATTCGGGTATGAACATGCCTAGAGAAGATTAAAGTAGCTTGGCTAACTGATCTATTCAACAAGATTTGGAGGACAATCAAAATGCCCAATCACTGGAAAAGAAGACTCTAGTGCCTATTTACAAGAACAAAAGAGACGTTTAAGATTGCTCCAACTATCGAGGAATAAAATTCAAGGGTCATACTATGAAGTTATGGGAAAGAGTGTTACAGATACGTATGAGATGTATCTCCATATCAGAAAACTCGTTTACATTTATGTCAGAGAGATCTAGTGTGGAAGCAGTTCATCTTATGAGTTTAGTTTGAAAAAGTGTGTGTCGCTTTGCGCCTGAGCTCAGGCTCAGCAGAAAACGCCTTGGCTAGGTGAGGCAAAGTCCACTACAAGAGGTGTGCGCCTTAGGCACCTCAATGCGCTTCACGCCTTGTGCGCCCAGTGAAACTCCTTGTTAGGGAAGGTAATTAACTTATGCTTGTTTGTTCGAAAAACAAATAAAACTCAAAACCCAAATCTACTTGAATATGAAGTTCAAAAAACCGTTGTTTTTTTTTAAGAAAAAACAAAGAGCATGCGAAAAAGAAAATAACTTAAGGAATTCTTCATATATTCATTATAATAGTTTTGGGCTAAAGTGGTGTTTATCTTAAGGATAATAAAGTTTTTTCAAATTTTTTGATATTAAAATATGAATATCATGTTGTTTGAAGTATTATATGTTTTAAAATTGATTTTTAAGCTTTCATCACAAAAAGCTAAGCTTATGAGACAAAGCGTGGAAAACTATAGGGTTAGAAAAAGAGAGTGGCACTTGACTTTTACTAACTTGGAAAAAGCATACGACAAGATACCAAGAGAAGTATTTTGGTGGGGAATGACAAAGAAGGGTATTCCCAAGAACTACATTAATATTGTGCAACATATATATCGAAAGGTAACGGCAAATGTTAGAACCGTGGAGGGGCAACAGTGGATTTTCTAATCACAATTGGCCTCCATCAAGACTCGGCCCAAAGCACTTTTTTGTTTTGCGGCGGTCTTAGATGAGATAATTCGATTGATACAAGGAGACGTGCATTGGTGCATGTTTGTTGAAGCCATTGTTTTGGTAGATCAAATTAAGGAGGGGGTAGATGCTAAGTTAGAGGGATGGAGACAAGAGTTTAAATCACGAGGTTTCAAATTAAGTTGAAGCACGACAGAGTACATAGAGTGAAACTTTAACCCAAACGAGATAACGACAGGCGTTATAAAGCTAGAAATGAAGGAAATCGCTCTATGAGGAAGATAAAAAGTTGGAGCTTGGGAGACTTAAAAAAAGATGCGGAAGACGGGAGATGACTTGAAGGACAGGAGTGGAAACGGATATGAAGGACCTAGACTTACAAATTGAGATGGTAGAAAACCAAAATGAATGAAAAAATCCATGTGGACGACCATTGGACTAATTTATTGGCTCATTGCCAACCTCTATATATGTTGGGATGTTGTTGTAATGGTTGCCATGGTGTCAAAACAAGGTCACATCGAACAAAAAAAAAATAAAGGTTTTAAAATCTATTGAACCCATACTAGTCGTGTTATGAAGATGTAAGGCCGATTCAAGCGACATCTCATGGTTTTTGACCGATATTTGGTGATACAACAACCACTTCATCTTTTAATACTACAACTGCAACCGAAAGTGACCTATGATGGCAGCCTAAGCTAAGAGGTACGCTATATAGAACTTAAAGGACAACCACATGTTAGATGCAACTTTGAATCAAGTTATCAAGATTAACATTTTCCATCGGATTTATGTGGGCATAAGAATCAGATATTAGTATCATACGAAGATTTAATGTGTTGAAGTTACTTTATTAATACAAATATACTTAAAGCCAAAACTTCAACACCACGTGTCCTCAACACAATAATTTTTTTTCCAACCTAAAGAATATATGTAATTGACAATTAGAAATAATATCTGAATATATTTTAAAGCTAAACTAAGTACGTGAAAATTTTTCAAGCTAAAATAGGTAGGTAAATTAATTACAATATTTAGAAAGAAGTCAAGTATCATATATCTTAAACACTTAATAATGACTATATCAATAGACATTAGCTTATTGAAAAACTTATTCGTAATTGGCACGAAATTCAAACTAGTATTTTATAACTAAAGATCCTGAAAGTGCAAATTAGATAGCTTTAACTTAATTTACATATATCTGAAATTTTGAGTTGATATATTGAGCTCAAATGCAAAGACTTCTATGATAAAGATACTTATTGATTTTACTCTATTTTACAAAAAAGATTCAGCACTTAGCTTTATTTCATTATCTCAAATGGTTGGTTTGAAGATCAATATGTAGCGAGAGAGGAGATATGGTGAGGATGCGTAAAATATGATTTCGGTCACGGTCGCGAATGAATTTCATGTTCAATGCAAATAATTTCGCGGTCAATGTAGCCTATATTTCGGCCATGGTAAGCTCAAAAACCTTTACGATACGGTTGTGACATGGCGAACCAATCTAGTTTTTGCACTATGTTACTCGCATGTGGCCATGGATCCTTACACTTCAATACAGTCCTCACAACTTGAACACAAATATTATCCTTTTAATATTACATGTGAATCCATCCTTGAAAATCCTACAAAAAGTCTATCTTGATTCTCAACTATTGATCTCTTGAGTTGTAGGCTGGGGCAATTTGTGTTAGAGATGGAATCATTGGTTGTTTCTTGGAAGGAGAAAACAAGTTGATCCATAGGAATGCTAAGTGAGTTGAACTCTAACACTAATTCAAAACTTGATACCAGATATCAAGAGTTGAGTTAATCTTGAGCAAGCTAAAACTTGACTTGAGAAGATCGTGATTTCAAATTTAAGTTTATTTTTGATTTCTTACTTGAAACGGCAACCAAAAATGCAAACCTACCTCAAAAAACGTTAGGTAATAGCGGAAAAACCATAGAGGAAGCTTCAAAGCAGAAAGGTTAAAGGATTTAATCAAGCATTTGCATGCAAGAAACTCAAATATAACTCAAAAACTCAACGAGTTGAATCTAGAGCTATTTTAAATATATCTTGACTCGAGACTTTGATGAGTCAAGTCGGGCATACATCAATGCATAATTCAGTTATAGTTAAAACTTTAACAAGTTGTGACTGGCTTGTACATTAAATGGTTCTCGGTTTTTTTGGGGGTGGGTGTGTGTAATTGGTATTAGGTACAGTATTATAATTATGTTAGTCTCTAATTTGTATTCAGAATTTAGTTTCTTAGAGTGTTTCATATACGCAGCTATTTATTACCTCATGCTTGGGAAAATATATAAAAAAAAGGTGCAACAAAAGAATTAAAAGAAGATTATGCTAGTCCAGTGATATAGAAATGAAAGATCCTGATATATAGAAAGTACAATGTCTATAACAAATAATCGAAGAAAAATTGAAGCGGCAAGGCTGTCACTAGAAACAACGAGATAGAGAAAGGCAGGGGAAGCAGATGAAAGTTAAAGATAATCAGAATTTGGAAGAGAAAATTGAACATAAGGGGGAAGGAGAAAGAAGAGACCGAGAGCGGTGCACATTAACAATTTCTTATCCTATTTCTACATCTACATTAATAAGAAGTTCCCCATACAAAGGACAAGATATGATATAGATGCCTCATTAATACTATAAATCTACATAATGATAAAACTTATTGATCCATATAGCTGTAATTTTTACATTAGTGAAACTTTTAATAACATACTAAAAACCACAAAGGCTTCTTCCAAGTGACTAGAGTTGCTCCAGCCTCCACAGTAGATTTCAAAGTTGACCATAAACTAAGTGGGTAAGGAGAATCCTATATGATGCACATAATCAAATCACCTCATAAAAAAGATAAACTAAATCAAACTTCACCATCGCCAACCATTCTAGATATGTTATGAATCACAATCCAAGACAATGTGACAGACTAAAATCACTTTCCTCAATTGACTCAAATTTTCACTGAAATCAAGTTAACTCCTTTTAACTGAACAAATATTATTTGGGGCTTCATAATTGTTAAATCAAATTAGCAATTAGTTCCAGCATTCAATGAAACCTTAAAGTAGTGTTGCCGCCACTTAGCCTACACATCAATTGCACTAGGAATAATCTTGAGTCAATTAGGATCAAGCCCAATGTAACATGATTAAACCTACGTAGATTTTCTTCTGGAATATGCTTCAATTAATTAAATTATTAGTTGATGTTAATAATAGCAGCAAAACATCTTTATCCCACTTTTGGATGCTTACAATGTTGTTGGCTCATTGCACATGCTAAGATCTCAATCCACCTCACGTAACATCATTCAATTTCAGTCTGACAAGCAAAACTTGAACACAACAAACAGACAAGCATATTAATCCTTGACCAAATCATCAATTGTAAATTTAAATATCCAACCAAAATTTGGACAAATACAATTACCAATGAATTCATTCAGACAAAATTTACAATGGTTTATCACCAATGATTGTATTCAGGCTTAAACAAAAAACAGACAGATCAAACTTCTTTAAACATTAATACATCGAGTTCATCCAATGCTTCAAAGGAAGCTCTTGTCATGGCAAGGTAAGGGGTTTGTATACTCGGCCATACCTCATGAAAAGCTGTCTCTAATTTATTGCTAATTAAGACAGCTTTTGAGTACACAAATTATACGTATATGCAGCTATAGCACTATTAAATGAACTTGCAGTAATGTCCTACAAGGCGTTGATTTTTGTAGAGCAAGACAGCATATACTGCTTTTAAAAGTCCCCACCCTAGAAAAGAGGGCAGGGGCTGGAGTGCTGTTTCAAGAGAATGTCACTGTATGAACAATATGTAAATCATAGCATAGACCTAGAGTCAAACCTGTGCAGGAACACAAATCACATCCTTCACTTGAAAAGTAATATTGTACTTCTCTTCGTTTTGTAGGAGACTGCAGATCCCTGCAGCTAAATCTTCACTAGAGGTGTAATAATTAACTGCAGTCAAATCAATGTCTCCATGTGGAAGGTATGTTTTTAAAGGCACAGATCCAAATGGAAGGACCTGGAAAAATTCAAAACAAAGCACCTTCAGCTCTTCTACTAGAACGAAGCATAACTAAAGGCTATGATAAAAACAAAATCACATCTGACATAGTCAACCTCCGAATAGAAAAGGAAATACAGCTAACTGTGACATGCTGTTATCAACATGTACCTCTGCCATCATGTTCAGCAAGTAATTTCTATCTATATTGAATATTGATTCTGATAACAAGAAATCAATATTCCTCCATAAATATTCCAGAAAAATCCTTATCACCAATCTTATGTAGGGGCGAGTTTTATGAGTGCATAAAACTAGATGGCTGCCAAAACACTTAATGAAGGACTCAATAAACAAAATCCACTATAGGCTTTGAACTGTCTTTGAAGTTCTTGCAGTGGTGGTTACTGTTATCAAATAAAGACACTTGTGAGGTTCTCCAACATTCTGTTACAAAGAGGATTAGAATGTTTGGGAAGTGACGATGTCACAATAGCATATGGAAACTTCTTGTGGCCCATTTTTAATCATAGTATGCATTAGTTTAAATTAATTAATCAGCAAGTCTATGTAAAGTCTTTTAAAATTCATTTTCAAAAAAGGTTCGGAAAAACAACTTTTTCCAATTCATGATCATTTCAGCAAGCTTGCATCCATGGGCAGACCCACATCACCTCACACGCCCACGTGAGGGCACTGGCCAAATAAATTTTTCTCCTTCCAAATTACTTGCTACATTAGAAAAATGACACTATTTATTTACCATCTTAATTTGTGATTAGTTTATAATCTATAGGTTAAAACATGGTCAAGTGAGATCCGGTTTGATTTGTCTCAATGCAAAGATTATTAATATCAAATTTTTATAATTTTTTTAATATACATAATTAGAGATATTATAGATTATAAATTGAATTAGTGCCTTGGCCTGCGTGAAAAGTTAAAGGTTGCAAGTATTTTGGAACGGAGGAAGTATTTTCTAGCGCCAGGAATGGAACCTACGACCAAGAGGGTAGATGATGGGCGCGTTGCTTAACCAGTTGAGCTATGACCTAATTTGCAAAGATTACATGGTTTGTTTAGTTTTAATATTTTAATCTCCCATGGTCCTATTTAAGTTTCTTTTTTGAATTGCCATTTAAGTTTCTTAGATTTGATTCTTGTATAATATTTGACAAGCTATCTCGCTTAAATACATGACTAGCGTGCAAATAATGCTATTAACCTATCAAGGCATTAATGACTATCAGTTTATTCAAATACATTGGACTCCTAATTAAACAACCGAACAAGAATCGACCTACCCTACCCATTTTTTCTAAAGTTTGGTGAATTTTTCCGTTTGAGATTTATATCAATATTTTTGAGTGGTTATCTAATATAATTGGAAAAATTACCATGAATAATACAATCTTTTGTTAATTTCCCTACAATATTACCAACTATTAATTAATCATAAATAAAACCAACTTAAAGGGGTGTTTTCCTTAAACATCCCTAATATGTTAAAAATCAAACTATAGATGATTATAAGACAAAAAAAATGGTAAATTAGTTAATAAACTAAAGTTGGTATTATTCTAGGAAAATACCCCCTAAGTTGGTATTATTCATAGTTAATCAATAGTTGGTATTATTGTAGGAAAATTAACAAAAGGATGTATTATTCACGGTAATTTTTCCAATATTATTTTGTTAATTTTTAATATTATTTAATATTGCACAATTATGACCTAAAAAGTTGTTTTTTCCTCAATATATAAAGAAAATATATTTTAAAAATTCTAACAAAGAACAATAATTACATAGTATTTTTAGCTATTTTATAGCAATCAGAATAACATAATTGATAACTATATAACCTGCTAGGTCATACACGACCGATCAATCTGATAAGTTTACTAGTAACCCGAAAATTTTCACTCGTAAGTGTAACCCAAAATTTTGACCCGTGGCTAGTAAGTAGTTCTCTCACTAATGGTGAGTTCTGGGTCTGCCACTACTTGCATCATCTAAGGTCTCATTGAACAAAAGTAGGAAAAAAATCAACTCCATGAATGCGAGAACGTTATTGAACAAGAACAAAGTCAAGTTTAACCCAAAATCTTTAAATAATCACACTTTATTATTCTAAAATAATAAATCCAAGTTTTGGAGGAACCCAGTCAAAAGAACAAAGCCATTTTATAATATGCCTTCGATACTCTAGGTCTATTTTGTATATACTACTAGAACAAATAACACTTTTGAATATTTTAAGAAAATTTACAAACCTTGGAATTGAACTTGAATTTAAAAATCAAAAAGTGAGTAGATTTAAAAAGTGGGTAAGACTTGGGAACATTCAAGTCCAATTTTATTAAATAAAAATAAAAAGTTTAAAAATAAAGCAAAAAAACAGGGTCATGAATAACAAAGATTAGAATTGCACACAAAGAGTAATTAGGACTACAAAAATTGACGACCACCTTCTCTTCCCTTACAAAGCATCGCTATCAGTAATGATGTACATTCCTTAAGAAAATGAAGAACTTACTAATCAACATTTAAGTCATCCAATACTCGAAATAAAAGGGACTAGCAAATTTCCAATGCAGACATAAATGAAATAGAGATAGAAATGAAGTTTGCACCTTAATTCCAAAAGTATCTTCAATAAGTCTCTGAAGATATTCAATTATCACTTCCCTCCTAACCTCAGAATCTGCATTAGGCTGGACAATAGACAGTATCTGTCGAGCTGCATTATCACCTACCTGCCATTTTGTGGCACCAACGGATAAAGGTTGCAGGTCGCTATTAGAACTCGATGAATACGAGAAAGTTGAAACTGATGATGGAAGAGGTGAATGTAAATCTTGAATATCCATCATATCCAGAAAACTTTGAACTTTTTCCCTAAAAAAAATCAAAAAAAAACTCAGAAACAAAACCGCAGAAAATCATGCCATTCAACTGCATTCAATGATGTACAAAAAAGCAAGTTAGAATCTCACAGAGCACAGCAAAAAATGAATCAAAAAAGACAACTGCTTTCTGCATCACATTAGATCAATTAGAAGAAAGAAGGGAATATAATACAATCAACTAAAGAAGAGGAGCATTTTAATGGAAGTCAAACAAAATTGAGAAATAAAAATTAAACTGCTCAACTTGAGATTCCAAAGGCACACGACAGCATTTACTCCAGAATTGAAACCAACTCCTGATGAATTATAATTCCTTTATATATATCCCCCTTACCCTCCTTCTAGTGGGTGAAAAAAATGCCAAACAGATATTTACTGTCAGATAGCACTATCTGAGGGAAAACCTTTTAGAGTTTTTTCAAAAAAAAAAAGAATTAAAAAGAGTAAAGGTTAAAGGGTACGCTCTCACTGAATGGCCATGATAGAGTCTTTAAACAAAATGAAAAACGTTAAAATCAATATTTTACCTTTTTGCAAGAAACGCTTAAACTCCAGGGAAAAAGAAAGTTGATCCATAATGAAGTGTGAAAATTCACAAACAAACAAAACTTTTATGGTAAGTACTACTATCCATTGGAACCAAATCACTAATACAAGGAAGAAAATAAGGCTCTTTTTGGATTTCATTTGATCTCATACTTATTACCATAAATGCATTCTTAGCTACACCAAAAACTTCTTTTCCTCATTTAAAATTGAAATCAAACATTAAATATTTGTATTTGAATCTATTTGGATATACCGCCACATAAAAGTTCAAAGAACTAATTTTTACATTTAGGTTCGATTAACAATTTCTCACAACAGACGTCTGACATTTATGTTTACTTTTCTGCTTATTAGGGGAAAGGCTGTGTGAACCAAAACCTCCCCAGACCCCACCCACAGTAAAATCCTCTCTGTTTGGTGGCAATGCATTTAGAGAAAATAACAATTCTCAAAAATTAGAATATCTATACTATAGACACTAATCCTGATATAAACCGACATTCACCAAAGTTCTTAGGCACAGCTTACACACTTTCTTTGTCAAACTTCCATCGTGAAAGTAGAACCTAAAACCCTCAATTTAACGGTTAAAATATGAAGACTTGTTTAATATCCCATACAATGCAGCCATACAATACAGCTTCACTCGCAAAAAGAATACTCAATTCTACAACCCTTCTCTCCAACTTTACACATATAAAAAAACACTTAGATGGTAACTACGCCATTTATTCTTCACAATTAAATGTGAGAAAAATTCTTGAAAATTAAGGACACTTACACTAGCAAATTTTATTCAACACACGCATCAACTCAAAGATAATATTTAGAAGTTCACAAACATCTAATTCTTTTTTACATATTAGAATGATTACTAAGAGAAACACCACAAGTTCATCATCACTAACGTCCATAACATTAAGTATTTAATTTAAAAGTACAAAACCAGTGAGCCCAAATCACATGTTTAGCATAGTGTAAAAACAAGGCCGCATCAAGTGCATTGTAAAGGTTTTTAAAAATAACAAACTGATATTTCCCGCGTTTTAAAGGTGTAAAAAAAACTGCGTTTGGACCGTATCAAGGGATATCTTTTGGATTTCACGGATATTTAGGCGTTACGATAAACGCATCACTTCGTTACCGCATCATCGTTTCGTTACCGCAATCGCAACCATCACCACATTTTTGCTCTATGATGTTTAGGTGTATACATAAATTCAATTATATTATATAGACATGGAACTCTCGAGTAGGATTTATTCTGCAATTCGCTACAATATAACGCGCCAGCATGGTACTCAAGGTAAATCTTTTGATGTCTTAGATATTCCATATCCCATTAAATTTTCAACAAGTTAACTTTTTCACTTTATTAAGAATAGAGGGAAAAAGTTGCACTTCATTAAGAGTTGGGAGGAAGTGTAGATAAAATAAAAAGATAAGTTAAATGTGTGATGGGAATTAAAAAAGAGAGTGGTGATAGTTAAAGTAAAAAAATACAACAAATTTCACGACTAAAAAGGAAAATTTTATCAATTCCATGGGACGGATTGAGTATCTTCTAGACCAAAAAGCCACAAACTTCACCTAGTATAGCATAAACTTTAACTTGGGTGTATGCAAGAGATTGTAAATTAATTAAGCAAGTAAATCAAAGTAAATCATTATTTTAGGAAAGTAATGTTCATTTATTCTTTTCTTTTTTGAAAAAGTAGTGTAATGATTTTTCTCCAAAACACAAATTACTGAAGATATGTTTCATTTGCTAGTAGTTACTAGTTTGCAATACTTCTTGTTTCATCCTATCCAATGCACTATTTTGACTGTTAATATCTTTAGTTATACATAACTAAAAATCATTAAAAATTAACATAGGTATAATGAAAAGATGCATTGAGATGAATCAAAAAAATCTCACTTCACTATATTATTTATACTTTGCAAATGTAGCAACTATTTAAGAAACAGAGGAAGTAATTTTGACTCCTTTATCTTTGATTAGTTCTAAGTTCTAATGCTTGACCTTGTCTATCCATCCCAAATTAATTCTGTCGTTTCAATCTTTAGAATGGCCCACCAATTGTACATTATACTTCACACTTTCAACCTTTACCTCACCATAATCACATATTCTCTCTCCTCCTTTTAGCCACAAAAAAATGTCCATAAGAAGGGTGTTAGTAAAAGTATTTTAATCAAAAAATATTAAAACTTGAAGAGAGAAAAGAAGAATATATCAAAAGGACAAACACCATGTCTTTAGTAACTCAAGGTGTTTATGTTACTTTTAATTATATTTTGCTTTAAAAATACTAAGATGGTGTCATGCATGGGCGGACCAACATCAGGAAAAAAAAAAAAACAATAAAGTACCTAGCTTGGTTGCAACAGGGATTGAATTCTAGACAATGCCCTCAGATGTAACACCCGCTGCCATTGGGCTATGACTTCTTTGTGACATTTATTTCATTGTTAATCAAATACTTCCATAAACTATGAGTAGTGTTGGGCATTAATTATACAGGTCCGAGTTTGATCGATAAATACATTACAACCATCAAAGTACCACGTTGATTTATATGATATTTAAATATTAATATTGTAATTAATACAACTATATAATTATTTTATATGGTTTCCAATTCATTAAGATCACTCCAACTCTAGAATTTTATGGGTTTATAATTTTATGAGTAAATTGTATTAAAAATATATGCTATAATTTGATATATATGCATAACTTTAAATACAATCAAGAAAAATAGAGATGCTATTTGATTAGCATTAAGTAACATATAAATTAAAAATTCTCAATTGCATGAAAATTGGTAAATAATATACTCGTTTGATAGGATGAAATTAATTAAGTACGTTATAATAGGGTCAGAATAAAAATTGACAATTATATATTTTTTTTAATATGACAAATATACTTAAGCAAATTATTCAATTTTTGTAGAATGTCGAATAAGTATATTTGTTTATTCCTACTGTCAAATATGGTACAAGGAAAATAACATAGTAGTGTTTTAAATATATCATGTCCTTTGCCTCATCCTTTTTTTCAGATGATATGTATCAAGTCCAACACTCATATATAGATACTCTAGTAGTTGATCCACAAAATGCTTCGCATTGAGTCTAAAATTACTATAATTTCTTTAAAAAATTACTTTTGGTTTTCAAAATGCTAACACCAAAGGTTTTTATATAATTGGTTTACGCTTGCTTACCGTTCAAATTGTCATTATAACGAGTTAAGGGAGTTTTACCTTTGTTTTGTTTTATTTATGCATTTTTCTTTTACCTTATACTTTTCTATTGTGAATATACAGTACATAAAAGTTACTTATGTCATACTTTAAAACATATAAAAATTGCCAATAGAAAATATTGAAATGTATACTAATTTGAATTGGGCAACCCCATTTCTTGAATCTTGGGTCCGCCCTGGTGTCATGTATCATAATTGTATTGGAATTATGTTTGGTGAACATTAAAGTGATGTTTGTGTTTTGTTTGGTGTTAAGGAGAGAAAAATACAAAAAAAAATATTAAGTGAAAACATCAAAATCCTAGTGATTATTGACAATGGTTTTGCAAAATACCCCATCATCTCAATCCTTAATAAAATAATAATTGACAGTTACACAACGTACTTAAAACTTTGTGACGTTGCAAATGTTAAAACCAATTTAGGGATGGAGGGAAAAGTTTTTAGCCTTTTAGGTGCCCTGGAATGCTATATTATTTCAGAATTATTTTCACACAAAGGTTCTTATCAATTCTATACAATAGTGAAGTTGGTTTTGATCCCCAAAATCATCACCAGTCATCTCCTCCACTGCTGCGGAGCCAACTCTAGCAATGTAGCTCCCAATTGAACCAATTTAACAAGCAAGTCAAGCTTACAAATTTCTTTCTGAATATCGTACAAAGACTGTTAAAATCACCGCACTAGAAAATTCTAACTACAATCAGTATATAATTGAGCTCACAACAAGCTAGTTCAATTTAGATCTAGCATAAATCCAAACATTAGCTGGATATGAAATGTATACATTCTCAACCCAATGAAACTAATCGATTGAGGATTGAGACTAGTACGCAACGAAGAGAAAGGATCACAAAATTTACTTGATTTGTTCTCAAAACTTAAAAAGAGGATGCTATGATGGGAAAAAGTGGAAGGAGAAAAAATTTCTTAATGCTCTTCCAATAACCCAATAAAAGAGAAAAAAAAAAGAAAAAAACTATGATCTAAATAAGATAATAAGACCAACAGCAATGTAAAATAATAAAAAGAACACTATTTAGTAATTTTAAAATAAACACAAAACAAAGCTATGGGAGCCCAAAAAAACCTCACAAGAGTGACATTCAAAGTAAAAAGTGGCAGATGAAAGGATCATTTAAAAGAATAGCCAATGGGACTTGGGAGAAACATGCATAGAAGGGTTGACTTTCAGCTCTTTCTTTAAGTCCTTTAAAATTTAGAACTTAGGTATCAAGTTCACATATATTAAAGATAAAAAGAACCACATGAGTAGGAGAAAATAAAGGAAAACTGAGAGATTATTAGTGAAAGTTGTGAGAGTACCTCCTTAACCAACAAAGGAAAGATATATCTCCAATTTAATTAGCACACAAGAAATGATCAGAACAACAAAACTTATGTTGATTCCAACAGAAGAGTATTGCTTATGGCTCAGTCACAAACAATAGGATTAATCTCTAATCAGGTCAAACGTCCAGGACAACCAATCCCCAACCTCTTCTCATTAAGTTGCACAATATAAACATTGTAACCTAGAATCCACAATAAAGAACAATGACAAGCAAGTGCACTTACTTCCTTCCACCACGCAACAACTTCTTGGCCACAAGAACCATAAAATGAAGTAAATCAATACACCTTTTTCTCCATGCCAAACAAACTAAAGTAGAGAAACATTCTATAAAAACCATCAAAATTGAAGAAAACCTCATATCTCGGAAGGCAAAGAAATCCAGTCCTTATCCATGTTTTCCCATAAGCTCCCAGCAGATAAAAATTACTGATTGATTCCATTAGAAAAGAATAGATTCCAATTGTTCGAAATTCCAAATAGCTTAGGTTGGTATAATTGAATTGACTTCTCCAAAAGTTATTTCCATAATTCCATCCCATATTGGATACAACATATTCCTTCTAGGATATAGCTGATATTAGTTGCAATATGTCATTTCAGGAAAATATTTTCTCATAAGTGTTTCTAGAAAAAAGATCCCACACAACTCATGCTTACCCATTCAGTTGCAATGTGTCCTTTTGGAGAGCCACTTAATGGTGTTGGAGTAATGAAATGTTGTTGTTGGAGTATGAATATATCACTGACACTATACTTTTTGTAAGCAATAGATAAAAGGATGAAACAACTTTTGATCCAAAAAGCAACTGAAGGGATACATTCTCTCTAACAATTTAATCAAAACATTTGTAATTATAAATTCTTAACATGCAATCAAGCTCAAGACCAAATACCTTAGAACATATGGTTGTTCACTACTAAAAGTGAAACCCTAGAGCCAAATCAATTAATGTTATTTTAATTTTCCTCAATTGCACGACATCCAGTCCTGAGTACTCCATTTAAATCCATAAAAACCAAGGCCTAATATCCTGCTCTTCATCGCTACAACTCGCCATTTGTTGGTGCACTTTGACAAAAGAAACCAAACTTCAAGAGCATAGCTATTTCATACTAAGGTTTAACTAAGGATCTTCAATAGAGTACCACTAGTCCTTTCTTGAATAAATAAATAAACCATACATGACAATTTAAGCGTGTACTAGCGGCATAAATGTTTTGGCTATAGCAGCTAACTAATGGTGGTCAAATTCTTCTGCACGAAATTTAAAAAGGTACGTAATAAAGGAGTATCCTGATATGCTTCATAGGTAAGCGATGAGTTCTAATATACGTAATAAGGGATGGACTATAGAAGACCACAAGGACTTATATAATACAACCATGCCAATATAATGATGCCAAAACCTTAATATCAACCATGCTAGTAGTTATACAAAATTATAATTCAAGGAAAGAAGCTAATATAGGAAAATCCATGGAAACTACACAGACTAATAGTTACATGCATAGCCATTTCCATAAGCTCATTCGCCAAACAAGTATTATAAGATCCAACATCAAGCATTCTCACTTAGTGTTACCAGGTATGGATAAAAATGATTTGGTGCATCGAAAACTATGTAAATGTAATTCAAATTGTACTTTAGATAAACTAATTCTAGATGATACAAGTGTGTCGTTAACCAATTGCTAGAAGCACATTGCAAAAGTGGTTCGATAACAAAGCTAGCAAATTAGGCAGCAACGGTGTCACGCACTCATGCTAATGTCAAAATCAAACCATATGACACAGCTCGTCCGAGTCTCCCTCCCCCAACCAAAAAAGAGACAATTAAAACATAGATGATTTCAGCAAGCATAATATAGCCATCAAAAAAAAGAAACAAGTGACAGAGTTAAAATTATCTAAAACAAATTATACAATATAAGAACACAACCAAGACAAAACAGAAGATAATAAAATTAAAAATGCTGAAAGTTACAAACAAAAAGGCAATGAATACCATTGAGGAATTAGGGAAAAAAGGTAATACCAACCAGGAGTTAGACATTTGTATGTACAATGGAGTAACTGAAAGTGCAATTGCTAATGCATCTGATGCCAACACTCCACCTTTATGTTTGCTGAAACATAATATACAAAATTAAAATTAGACCAAATGCACACAACAACAATAAATCACTCTTAAACAATAAAAGATTAAACTTTTTACACCAAATTAAGACATTAAACATAATTAGCAACATGGGTATTTACAAAAAATGATGAAAATGGGTATTTACCACTAGAAAACCCTAAGTCTTTGCAGAATTGGAAATTCATAGTATGAAAAACCTTCCACAAATGGAGGTGCCCTTATAATTCGATAATAATGAATAAGCTCCTTCAGCATATCTTCAAAGAACCCACCAGAGAAAATGGAGGCCACCCATAATTTATAAAACCCATAATAATAGTAATAATAATAACAGTAAATAAAATTGATGATAATTATGATGAAATCAAAAAGACATGGGTAAGTGTGAATCATGTTTAATTAATGAAAATATTTTCCTAAAGGGAGAGAAGATATAACACAATCAAAAGTGTTTCTACAAGATCAAGTGAATCAGCTTGCAAATTCTTAATTGCCCCTAATTTAGAACGAGGATATCGTAGAAAAAGCAAGGAGTATAGTTTATTTGAATGAAAACCCTCAAAACTGCCATTAATAGATACAGTTTCCTTTTTGAACTTTCTTATTTTTGGTTATAAACCAAAGTACCCCCTTCCTCCTTAGTCCCCTAGTCCCTACAGCAACTGGAATAGAAACAATGAAGAAATGGACTCCAAGAAGAATACAAAGGGTTCTTCTTTTTCAATTTACTTTTTTTGGCTTTTTTATTTCAAAAAAAATATTTTTTATTTTATTAGTATCCATTAATGCACTCTAGGTTTATATCATCTAAATTGGATACGACAAATTCTTTATTAAGATTGTCTCAACATGAGACGACTTAATTTGGGTTGATTCAATATTCATTTTAAAAAAATTGAAAAGAAAAATAATTGTTCTTTTACTTAATTTTTTAAAAAAAGGATATCAATTAGGCTATTTATATGGATCCGTCTCATGATAAGATGGTCTCATATAAGACTAGCTGATCGGATATCACGAACTAGTGGCAAGTAGAATTAATCTCTAAAATATTAGGTTAAGCTATTTGGGAAACAAATTTCGATTATATGTATTGTAGATTTTGCAATTTCACATCATATATGGAGTAAATAAAATATGTGTATAAATTTGGCGTATATTGAGTTCAAGTATGTATATTGGTTGGGTAATAGGCATAAAAGCATATTTACCGTATACATTGTACACTTTATCTCATACAAGCTTGCGATAAAGGCATATAGCCCGCATACCCCATATATTACGTACTTACAATATATTTCCTATTATTATGTGTATTTTTTGTTCATAATATAATTTAGAGGGTGAATTTATAATCATAACAATTTATATATAGTTTGTAAACCTTAATTATTTCTTAAATGTTCTATCTCAGTTTCTTTTTAATAGATGTGAGCAAATTAATTTAATTATTTTTAGACGTATTTTTTCTATTTTTATTTTGATAATCAAATATGAGGGTATAAACCATAAAGGTTAAGAGGAGGTGGGGATGGGTAAGTATATGCCAGATTTAGAATAATAATTATCAGAATTTAACCCGCTATAAATAATGGATATGTGTTGGTTATTAAGAGTTTTGGACGAATCAACTCTTGAATAATAAGGCACCCAATAATTGTCGCTTTAAATTCAATAATCTATGTTTGTTAAAATTTACTTATTTTCATATTACAATAGAAAATTTATACTTAATAATTAAATCACAACAAAAGACGATGAATTTGATTATAATGTTTGATATAATTATATTTATACTTCTATTTGTTTATTTTGAATAAAAAGGCAAATGGTTCGTTCTTAAAATATACAATACGTAATTGTGAGTTTTTTTAATAAAAACTAACATACCAATTTATGCTAACAAAAATAAATATTACATTAATTTATATAGAGTATTACAACTATTAATAATAACTTCAAAATCAAATTTAAGATAAAAATATGTAAAATATTTTATAAAAGTTTAAACAAACAAAATAATTTTTTGTCAAAAAAAATATAAATGACTTGCATAAAAATAGTCACAACCTAAATCATGTTAAAATTAAGCATTGTATTTAAGTAACCAATAGTCTAAATAACCAAAAATACTAATAAAAGTGTATAGTATTTTAACCATTTTAAAATATCCAATACACTAAATAATACTCATTTGATAAATAAAATTGAAAAGATGTTTATAAATAATTGAAAAAAATGAAATAAAATACTCCTATGATTTTCTACCACTCAAATTTAATGGTGTAATCTAAAAAGTATAAAACCAATCAATATGGAGAATATAATAGCCATAGTTAAAAAGTGATAAAGTCAAAGATATAAATATTAATCATACTAATAACAATGACACCATTATTGAGTTTTAAAGAAAAAAATTTTGTTGAGATTGTGAGATTATAGATAGATAATAGAATATAGATGAAGATTATAGATTATAGATTGTAGATAGATGGACTAGATGTATAAGTCCACTGTTAATAAAGATATTTAGGATTTAACATTTTGGAAATTGACTGATTTGAAATTTTGCCGATTTATGTGATTTGAAATGTAGTCATTGTATTTGTACTATAAAAATTGAAAGACTTAATGAATATTTCGTTTTTAAGAAAGTTGGAAAATTTTATATTTGGTAAGTATTAGAAAATCCTTTGTTAGTTGAATATGTTTAAATAATTTATATGAATAAACAAAAATTGCATAATATATTTTTTATAGTTTTTTAGGGAAAAAAATAAAGATAGTTTTTGACCTAGATTTTTAATAGTCTCCTTTCACTTACCTCTTTTTGTTCTATGTAGTATTTTATTTTACTTTCTGATTTTAAATCTATTATCTGTTTATTTAATATTTATCTTATGGTCCTCTCCTACTCCAGTTTGTTTGTGTTATGAAGGTAAGTTCTCCCATGGTATTTGGGTGCTACTCATATATCATTTTGCAGGACTCTCTTTGTCTGGGGTTTAAATTGATTGCATGCATTCCTCTTGCCCTCTCGTTCAAAGGGATACGAGTATGGTCTATTCGGTACCTCTCCCCGGACCATGAATTTGTGCGGGGCAATTTGCTAATGACCATATGACTATTACCAGCTTTGGACCCAAATCGAAACCCTAGAATCGCTAGACCCTAAGGGTCTGAGTCAAGTTCAAAATTTCCAAATCCTATGGATCAGAATCCAAGTTCGTGTCAAAAAAAATAAGGTTTGAATTTTGGTTTAGTTAGACTTGATCCTTATCCGACTCATGTTCATCTCTAGTTAAAAATGATTATTTTATATGCAAAGTGTATATTTAACCAGCTCAATAAAGATGATCTTATTATACCACCATCACGTTGAAAAATTTGTATTTTTAAATAAATAAAAAAATTAACATGATAGTCATGTTGCAAGTTCAATCCATTTAAATAAAAAACATGATACTCATCTTATTAAATAAATTGGATGAAACTAAGTTAAGTTTTTCCAGCGAATACAATTTATAAATTTCAACATTAAAAAACATGAAAATGTCGAAGTTCAATCCATGTGATGCAATTTTTCCTATTTATAAAAATCTATTTTGTTTGTGGATACACTACACCACGTTAGTACAACAATTAGATTGGGCTTTTGAAGGCCCACCCGGATACCCGTAAAGCGGGACCATTTTTGAAAGCTTGATAATTTCACTATTTGACAATGGAATTGATGACACAACTTAAATGAATAATATCAAAATGTTCTTATCTCATTAAAGAATTAAGAGTTGGCAAAATACTTTTTTTAGATCACAAAAAGAAATACTAAATTCAATTAAAAATATACTAAACTTATTTTGTATGTGAAGTCTTAATTTTTAAAAATTTATTCTTTTGTTAAAATTAATTAAAATTATTTATTTAACACTGATGAATTTCAATAGGAATTACAAATAACTAAGTGATGTTTATGGCAAGTAATTAAACAGTAAAATTCCTATGTACTCTAGTATTGAGCCCCAATTTTGAGGTGTTCATTCAGTTCATCGAGTTAATTTTAGGTCACATATTTCGATTCGGTTTTGAATTGAGTCTTGTGTTCATATTGATTTTTACATAATTTTAAATTCATTTTGAAGTCGAGTCAAGTCAGGTTCGGATACAAGGTTGAGCGAATATTAGATCTTCAGGTCTGTTTTGAACGCCTCTAATTCAATCATGGATCCTATTTATATTTATGTTACTCTCCTAACCCTTAGAATTTAGAGTACCTTATATGATTAAAAAAGATCTCATAAAATATATCCTCTCTTATTCATTTTAACTGTTCTATTTTTTATTTGATAAATTCACCTTATTTTTCACATTTTTATTTAATGTAAAGGTTTTTTTTCTTTACCAATTTGTCTTTGCAAATTATATTTTATACAAAAATATATCAATTAACTTTACAATTATTGTGGTTCCCTCCTTTTTGAGTTTTATTTTATTACAAAAATAGGAGTACCTATTAATTTTACAATTTGTCTTAAAATCTTCAATTACCACTTGAGTATCAACAATTATAGTGGTCTTATTTCTTTCTTAATATTCGTATTCAACTCAAATATATATATTTAAAGGGAATTAGAGGAAGTATTAAAATAGGACGAACTCAAAAAAACCAAATAATATTTTAAAGAAAAATTTGATTTTAAAAATATGAACTTTATTTCTATCACTTTTAAAGGTTCAAACTTTAATTGGTTTCAACTTTAAATTGAAATTTCTTTTAAAGATCTTTTTACCAATAACCTAATCAATAGATCATCTTACACCTATTTTGATTTTTTAATTTACATTTATTTTATAATTAAACTATCATTAAAAATAACTTATTCTCCCTTTATTTTCTTCCTTCCATTCACTTCATTCTTGATCCTCCATTAAAATGAATTGGTGTACTTAAAAATTTTCTTTCTTTCACTTTTTCTCTCTCCATAAAAATGATGAATTTGCATAATAGAATTCCATCAAAAAGATAAATTTATAACATGGTTAATTGTTTTCCTTTCACTTTCTTCATTGGCTTAGACATAATCACACATCACAAAAATTTTAAAAATAACTATAATAATGGTGAAGAAAAAAATAATGTGAGTTTTGAATGAAAAAAATTAAAATAAGTTTTTAAATCAACTAAGAAAAAAAAAAAACTCAAAAAATTAAGATGAGGTTTAAAATCAAAAATGGTGATGGTTTGTGACTAAATTTTTAGAGATTTCTAAGGGATTAAAATAGAAAACTCAAATTATGTGCATGATTTCAATTTATTTTGTAAAGATTTAAAGAATTAGCATTACTTAAATACACAAATAGCAGATAAAAAATTATGAAGAGGAAGAAAGTGAGGGTAAAAGAGATGAACAAATATTTATATGGTGAAGAGACTATGGTTGAAGGAAAGAAATCAGATGAAGTAATAAAAGAAATGAAAAAGGTTGAAATGGTAAAGAAAAAAATAATTCATAACTTTAAAATTTTAATTTTCAAATTTAATCTAATCAATATTTCGTCCATTTGGAAGTACTCGTTACACTAATAATGCACAATGTAAATGTTGACAATTAATGTGACATCTAAAGCCTTATAACAACCCTCTTTCAAAATAATAATAATATTCTCAAAACTTCTTTTTATTCTCGTCTCATTATTTTAATCAAATTTAACACTTATTCTTATATATGTTGGACAAAATTATCCTTTTCTTTTTATAAAATTCCAATATTTTATTTTTTAAGTCCCTACATATTATACACTTACAATTAAAATTAATATTAATATCTAATCTAAAAAAAATCTTATTTATTTTTATTTTATTTTATTTCACTTACAACTAAAACCAATGTAAAAAATTTTCATTATTTACTTCACCATTATTCTAATCACATAAATTTTATTTTTTCAATTCAGGGAACGAAACGAGTAGTTAGTATCTCACTTTTAAAACAATTGTCATTTTGATCTGTTTCATTCATTTTACATTAGTTTTATTTTTGGAAAATGGTGCATCACTTTATTTTAATTTCATCCATGAAGTACATTTTAACTCTCTTTTAATTTTATCTACACAATTCATTCCCTCTCTTCATTAACAATATTCACTTTTTAGATAAAAATCATAATTTTTCTCTTTGCTCATAATTGACCAGAATAGAAAGAATGTCTAATCATATATCATACAATCTAATAAAAAGACCGTAAAATTTCACATGGCATCGTCATAATAATTTGCCATATTCAATAATTTTTACCAAAGTTAACATTGGCGTATTTCTTAATACTTCATATGAGGAGTATATTACAATTAAATATATTCTGCATAGTTTTCTTGAAAAATTATATTTTTGAATTTATACGTTATAAAAGATTTTCAACTAAAGTTTTTTAGAATATATTTAGCTTTTTATGTTAATATATTTGCTAATTAATAAAGTTTCTTCATTAAAATTTTAATTTCTAAAATATTATTCCAGGAAACAAAAGATCATACAATCTTATATAAAGACCGTAAAATTTCACATGGCATTGTTATAATAATTTACCATATTCAATAATTTTTACCAAAGTTTACATTAACTTATTTCTTAATACTTCATATGAGGAGTATATTACAATTAAATATATTCTTCATAATTTTCTTGAAAAATTATATTTTTGAATTCATATGCTACAAAAGATTTCCAAATAAAATTTTTTAGAATATATTTGGCTTTTTATGTTGATATATTTGCTAATTAATAAAGTTTCTTTATTAAAATTAAATTTCTAAAATATTATATCAGTAAACAAAAGAACATAAAAATTAATAGTGTGTCAAACTCACCTGTATATGGAGAATCATAAGTTGATCAAATAGACGGAAACTTTATCTCGGACATTTCTCAGATGTGGTAATATATTTAATTTTACTCCGTTCAAAAAAATAATACACATGCGTTCGTTTTCGGGCATCTCAATGCACGAGATAATTCACAAAGCTTCCACAATTCACCAATTAAGAAGTGTACTAAAAACCCACCAAGCCAGCCCAAGAAGCCAACAAAATACGCTGAGAAACGCAAGTGTGAAAGGAATTCAACCAACCCAAAAAACCAAAATTGGTAAAAATATGCCGCCAATTTATGTCTTGAAAATGGGAGGCATTTCATTTCCAATTAACTGCCAATTCCAGCCGATGAGGAGTCTTTTCTTCCGAGCTTCACTAGCTTATACCTTGGCTTACCCACGGCCCCAATGTGCGGATGCGGGTGGCGCTCGCTTCGGTACTTGGCCGAATCTGGGCAGACTTGTACTTACAAACAAGGAAAACAGGGGATTAATTCTCAGAAATATATCCCAAATCCCAAGCTTTTAGAGTATAATAAAATGAGTATTATTTACAAAGGATTATGTATATATGTTAATGGTATTGATTCATTTAGGACTTAGGAGTGATTGAAGGGTCTTAAGGTGAGATTAATTCTCGGCCTCAGGATTGAGGACACTGTCCCCATTTGTAACCACTATTATTTTAGTAATTCTTTATATATTTGGAGACTGGAATCTGGAGGAGAAAAAAAAGATTTATTTATTTGGGTACTATGCCTTATTTTAAATGTGAGGAAACTATCTACCAAGATGTCACTCACGTTTTGGTTAACGCGACTTTGTAACCGAACTCAATTTGACCTGAATTTAAAATAAATTTAAATTTAAAATTATATAAAAATTAATGTGGACATAAACTCGATTTTAAACCGAATCTGTGTGTATAAAATATTAATTAAATGTTATTATAATAAAAAGACAGTCAAAGAAAATCAAACCTGCCAGAATCTGGGAAGATTTCGTGCTAATAAGTAATTATCTGGGAACAGTTATCTGACAGGGTTATTGAAGGATTCTACATACAGGCTTAGAAGGTTAGTGCATAAGAAGCTCACGTGCATGTGAGGACACATGTCCTTCGATAAAGCATCACTTTTATGAAGTGGGACACGTGTTGAAAGGAGAAATTAGAAACGCCACAAAAGACAAATAAAGTATTCGATTGTAATTAAGGGATTGACACGTCTAAAAAGGCGAGTGGCGCATGCAGAGAATGTCTTAAGGAGTCGAAGAAGGAATGTTTGTTTCACAATCATCACCTATAACTACTCACCAAAGCACCATAAATAAAAAAAAAAAACTAATTTTCTTAGAGAAACAGATAAGTACAAAGAATTCAAAGTGATTAAATACAAACGATCTTACCTGAATATCAGAATTTCACATTGATTTTCAGAGCAACGGAAAAAAGAAAAAAAAATTTAATTGACATTTATCGTGATAATTTATTACGAAAGACCTCACGTCTAAATAAGCCCTAAACAGTTATCCTCCTAGTTGCCACTGTGCACCTCGAAAGACCTGTTAGGCAACCCATATATTGATCTGTACTAACTTGGGCGTCGGAGTAGGCCCCCGGAAAAGAATTCCGGGCCTTTCTAACCCCTTTGCTGTGTTTTGTTGGAATCATAAGCATCTCCATCCAAAGATCTTACTGCATAACTGGCAAGGGATTAAATTAAGACTTTCACCAGCAAAAATCATCTGATTAACAACTAATAAGGAGATTAAAATCTTAATTAATTGTTCTTTAAAATTAGACAGGAACAGAATTAAAATGTTTCACCCGAAATCAACCCAATAACCCAAATAAACACTTCTAGTCTTTTAACTCTTAACTGCGTGTACAATAGTTTATTCTCCTTTTGATTTCACAACATCTGTCGTACTTTATTAGTAACCACAAGTTTGCTAGTTCTATTTTGATGTGTTTTTATACGATTTTACATTTTTTTTAATTTATTGTTATTTTTGAATTAATTTATATATAAATTTATTTTTTTATTTTATCTATGCGTTTTTCTATTTTCCATACATCTCACTTTTTAATCTTTTTTTTTGATTCGCTGAAATTTATCTTTCTAATATTATACTTCATCCGTTCTTTAAAGTAGTTTTCATTTTTCATTTTTAATGTTTTATTTGTTGTTCTTATAAAAATATTTCTATTTATATCACAAATTTTGAACAAAAATAACCTTATTTATCCTTATTTTTATATTTTAATAACGTTTATGATCCCTACATATTTTTCACTTATTCCATTCTAACATTGTTATATTTCTTATGGTTCTACATATCTTCAATTAATTCCATTTTAATAATTTTATATTATTTATGGTGACCACTTATTTTCCACTAATTTTATAAAAATATTTTTTAATTAGTTGTAGTCCCGTATTTTGTTTCCACTAACTTTCTTTCAATATTTTTTTAAGTTTATGGTTTTCACTTTTCTTCCATCAAATTTATTATCCAATTAAATAATATATCCATTATCTAAAAGATTATATTTTTCTTAAATTCCGTTAATATTTTTTATGAGAATTTTAAGGAACGAAGAGTAAGTAGTACTTCCTCCGTTATGAAATACTCACTACATAACGGGTTTTAACAAATTTATCGTTCAAACTTATTTTATATATTGCGGCTAATATGTAAGATAAAATATAGTCAAATGGGGATCTTGTTTGAATCGTCTAATCGTATACTTTCATAATATTAAGTTTTTATAATTTTTAGATGTATATAGTTTAATATATAAGTAGCACATTGAGTTACGTAAAAAGTCAAATATAACAAGTATAATATAAGAAGGAATTATTATCTAATGTATTGTACTTGCTCCACACATTGTAGTGTCACTCACTCACATTTTGATTTGACTTGCTAGTTGCTACATGTGGATTAAGGAATCGAGTAATAATGCCAACTAAATACTCCTTTGTTGATGTGTACTACTTTTGTTGTTTGAAACTTCAAGTATGTAACAATATGACTGACATAGAGATAAGAAATATAACAACAATATGTTGGAAATATAGATTTATTTAAGGTTTTTTCATAGTTTTCTTATTACAATCATTAATACATATTAGTATTAATAATATGTATAATATTTGTATATGAGAAATATATTTATAATTGTGTTTAACATGTGTTTGATAAAGAAATATATTTATAATTGTGTTTAACATGTGTTTGATAAAGAAATATATAGTGTGATACGAACTTGTCGTTGAATTAAGAAAATTATTTCCTAACTAGTCCACATGTAAATAGAGGGGACTTTTCCAAGGTTAACACACCACAAAAAATAATGTATACTCACTACTTGAGGTGTGTAGCAAATACCACTCTTACGTAAGTGAATAAAAGAAGAGAGATTCGAATCAAAATTGTATGTTTCCAAATGAATAAAACAACACCATTTATAGACATTGATGTTCGATCTAGAGTACTAGCTTGTTTAACTTTACGTATTGTTTCTAGAGAGTTTTTAGAGAGAAGGTATCGTGTTTGAATTCGAATATACTACCATAAAGCCTCTGAAAATTCAATATATATATAATTCCGATAATAATGTCATTAAGCGATAACAATGTTATTAAGTGCCATTTACATTTCTTAAACATTTTTTAACTTAAGTGGCATTTTTGTAATTTTTTTAAATCTAGGGGTAATATGGTAATTTTGTTAGAAGGGGGGGTGGCGATAAAATGAAACAGGTGGCGACAAATAATAATTCCCTTCGTTTTCGGGCATCTCAATGCACGAGATAATTCACAAAGCTTCCACAATTCACCAATTAAGAAGTGTACTAAAAACCCACCAAGCCAGCCCAAGAAGCCAACAAAATACGCTGAGAAACGCAAGTGTGAAAGGGATTCAACCAACCCAAAAAACCAAAATTGGTAAAAATATGCCGCCAATTTATGTCTTGAAAATGGGAGGCATTTCATTTCCAATTAACTGCCAATTCCAGCCGATGAGGAGTCTTTTCTTCCGAGCTTCACTAGCTTATACCTTGGCTTACCCACGGCCCCAATGTGCGGATGCGGGTGGCGCTCGCTTCGGTACTTGGCCGAATCTGGGCAGACTTGTACTTACAAACAAGGAAAACAGGGGATTAATTCTCAGAAATATATCCCAAATCCCAAGCTTTTAGAGTATAATAAAATGAGTATTATTTACAAAGGATTATGTATATATGTTAATGGTATTGATTCATTTAGGACTTAGGAGTGATTGAAGGGTCTTAAGGTGAGATTAATTCTCGGCCTCAGGATTGAGGACACTGTCCCCATTTGTAACCACTATTATTTTAGTAATTCTTTATATATTTGGAGACTGGAATCTGGAGGAGAAAAAAAAGATTTATTTATTTGGGTACTATGCCTTATTTTAAATGTGAGGAAACTATCTACCAAGATGTCACTCACGTTTTGGTTAACGCGACTTTGTAACCGAACTCAATTTGACCTGAATTTAAAATAAATTTAAATTTAAAATTATATAAAAATTAATGTGGACATAAACTCGATTTTAAACCGAATCTGTGTGTATAAAATATTAATTAAATGTTATTATAATAAAAAGACAGTCAAAGAAAATCAAACCTGCCAGAATCTGGGAAGATTTCGTGCTAATAAGTAATTATCTGGGAACAGTTATCTGACAGGGTTATTGAAGGATTCTACATACAGGCTTAGAAGGTTAGTGCATAAGAAGCTCACGTGCATGTGAGGACACATGTCCTTCGATAAAGCATCACTTTTATGAAGTGGGACACGTGTTGAAAGGAGAAATTAGAAACGCCACAAAAGACAAATAAAGTATTCGATTGTAATTAAGGGATTGACACGTCTAAAAAGGCGAGTGGCGCATGCAGAGAATGTCTTAAGGAGTCGAAGAAGGAATGTTTGTTTCACAATCATCACCTATAACTACTCACCAAAGCACCATAAATAAAAAAAAAAAACTAATTTTCTTAGAGAAACAGATAAGTACAAAGAATTCAAAGTGATTAAATACAAACGATCTTACCTGAATATCAGAATTTCACATTGATTTTCAGAGCAACGGAAAAAAGAAAAAAAAATTTAATTGACATTTATCGTGATAATTTATTACGAAAGACCTCACGTCTAAATAAGCCCTAAACAGTTATCCTCCTAGTTGCCACTGTGCACCTCGAAAGACCTGTTAGGCAACCCATATATTGATCTGTACTAACTTGGGCGTCGGAGTAGGCCCCCGGAAAAGAATTCCGGGCCTTTCTAACCCCTTTGCTGTGTTTTGTTGGAATCATAAGCATCTCCATCCAAAGATCTTACTGCATAACTGGCAAGGGATTAAATTAAGACTTTCACCAGCAAAAATCATCTGATTAACAACTAATAAGGAGATTAAAATCTTAATTAATTGTTCTTTAAAATTAGACAGGAACAGAATTAAAATGTTTCACCCGAAATCAACCCAATAACCCAAATAAACACTTCTAGTCTTTTAACTCTTAACTGCGTGTACAATAGTTTATTCTCCTTTTGATTTCACAACATCTGTCGTACTTTATTAGTAACCACAAGTTTGCTAGTTCTATTTTGATGTGTTTTTATACGATTTTACATTTTTTTTAATTTATTGTTATTTTTGAATTAATTTATATATAAATTTATTTTTTTATTTTATCTATGCGTTTTTCTATTTTCCATACATCTCACTTTTTAATCTTTTTTTTTGATTCGCTGAAATTTATCTTTCTAATATTATACTTCATCCGTTCTTTAAAGTAGTTTTCATTTTTCATTTTTAATGTTTTATTTGTTGTTCTTATAAAAATATTTCTATTTATATCACAAATTTTGAACAAAAATAACCTTATTTATCCTTATTTTTATATTTTAATAACGTTTATGATCCCTACATATTTTTCACTTATTCCATTCTAACATTGTTATATTTCTTATGGTTCTACATATCTTCAATTAATTCCATTTTAATAATTTTATATTATTTATGGTGACCACTTATTTTCCACTAATTTTATAAAAATATTTTTTAATTAGTTGTAGTCCCGTATTTTGTTTCCACTAACTTTCTTTCAATATTTTTTTAAGTTTATGGTTTTCACTTTTCTTCCATCAAATTTATTATCCAATTAAATAATATATCCATTATCTAAAAGATTATATTTTTCTTAAATTCCGTTAATATTTTTTATGAGAATTTTAAGGAACGAAGAGTAAGTAGTACTTCCTCCGTTATGAAATACTCACTACATAACGGGTTTTAACAAATTTATCGTTCAAACTTATTTTATATATTGCGGCTAATATGTAAGATAAAATATAGTCAAATGGGGATCTTGTTTGAATCGTCTAATCGTATACTTTCATAATATTAAGTTTTTATAATTTTTAGATGTATATAGTTTAATATATAAGTAGCACATTGAGTTACGTAAAAAGTCAAATATAACAAGTATAATATAAGAAGGAATTATTATCTAATGTATTGTACTTGCTCCACACATTGTAGTGTCACTCACTCACATTTTGATTTGACTTGCTAGTTGCTACATGTGGATTAAGGAATCGAGTAATAATGCCAACTAAATACTCCTTTGTTGATGTGTACTACTTTTGTTGTTTGAAACTTCAAGTATGTAACAATATGACTGACATAGAGATAAGAAATATAACAACAATATGTTGGAAATATAGATTTATTTAAGGTTTTTTCATAGTTTTCTTATTACAATCATTAATACATATTAGTATTAATAATATGTATAATATTTGTATATGAGAAATATATTTATAATTGTGTTTAACATGTGTTTGATAAAGAAATATATTTATAATTGTGTTTAACATGTGTTTGATAAAGAAATATATAGTGTGATACGAACTTGTCGTTGAATTAAGAAAATTATTTCCTAACTAGTCCACATGTAAATAGAGGGGACTTTTCCAAGGTTAACACACCACAAAAAATAATGTATACTCACTACTTGAGGTGTGTAGCAAATACCACTCTTACGTAAGTGAATAAAAGAAGAGAGATTCGAATCAAAATTGTATGTTTCCAAATGAATAAAACAACACCATTTATAGACATTGATGTTCGATCTAGAGTACTAGCTTGTTTAACTTTACGTATTGTTTCTAGAGAGTTTTTAGAGAGAAGGTATCGTGTTTGAATTCGAATATACTACCATAAAGCCTCTGAAAATTCAATATATATATAATTCCGATAATAATGTCATTAAGCGATAACAATGTTATTAAGTGCCATTTACATTTCTTAAACATTTTTTAACTTAAGTGGCATTTTTGTAATTTTTTTAAATCTAGGGGTAATATGGTAATTTTGTTAGAAGGGGGGGTGGCGATAAAATGAAACAGGTGGCGACAAATAATAATTCCCTTCGTTTTCGGGCATCTCAATGCACGAGATAATTCACAAAGCTTCCACAATTCACCAATTAAGAAGTGTACTAAAAACCCACCAAGCCAGCCCAAGAAGCCAACAAAATACGCTGAGAAACGCAAGTGTGAAAGGGATTCAACCAACCCAAAAAACCAAAATTGGTAAAAATATGCCGCCAATTTATGTCTTGAAAATGGGAGGCATTTCATTTCCAATTAACTGCCAATTCCAGCCGATGAGGAGTCTTTTCTTCCGAGCTTCACTAGCTTATACCTTGGCTTACCCACGGCCCCAATGTGCGGATGCGGGTGGCGCTCGCTTCGGTACTTGGCCGAATCTGGGCAGACTTGTACTTACAAACAAGGAAAACAGGGGATTAATTCTCAGAAATATATCCCAAATCCCAAGCTTTTAGAGTATAATAAAATGAGTATTATTTACAAAGGATTATGTATATATGTTAATGGTATTGATTCATTTAGGACTTAGGAGTGATTGAAGGGTCTTAAGGTGAGATTAATTCTCGGCCTCAGGATTGAGGACACTGTCCCCATTTGTAACCACTATTATTTTAGTAATTCTTTATATATTTGGAGACTGGAATCTGGAGGAGAAAAAAAAGATTTATTTATTTGGGTACTATGCCTTATTTTAAATGTGAGGAAACTATCTACCAAGATGTCACTCACGTTTTGGTTAACGCGACTTTGTAACCGAACTCAATTTGACCTGAATTTAAAATAAATTTAAATTTAAAATTATATAAAAATTAATGTGGACATAAACTCGATTTTAAACCGAATCTGTGTGTATAAAATATTAATTAAATGTTATTATAATAAAAAGACAGTCAAAGAAAATCAAACCTGCCAGAATCTGGGAAGATTTCGTGCTAATAAGTAATTATCTGGGAACAGTTATCTGACAGGGTTATTGAAGGATTCTACATACAGGCTTAGAAGGTTAGTGCATAAGAAGCTCACGTGCATGTGAGGACACATGTCCTTCGATAAAGCATCACTTTTATGAAGTGGGACACGTGTTGAAAGGAGAAATTAGAAACGCCACAAAAGACAAATAAAGTATTCGATTGTAATTAAGGGATTGACACGTCTAAAAAGGCGAGTGGCGCATGCAGAGAATGTCTTAAGGAGTCGAAGAAGGAATGTTTGTTTCACAATCATCACCTATAACTACTCACCAAAGCACCATAAATAAAAAAAAAAAACTAATTTTCTTAGAGAAACAGATAAGTACAAAGAATTCAAAGTGATTAAATACAAACGATCTTACCTGAATATCAGAATTTCACATTGATTTTCAGAGCAACGGAAAAAAGAAAAAAAAATTTAATTGACATTTATCGTGATAATTTATTACGAAAGACCTCACGTCTAAATAAGCCCTAAACAGTTATCCTCCTAGTTGCCACTGTGCACCTCGAAAGACCTGTTAGGCAACCCATATATTGATCTGTACTAACTTGGGCGTCGGAGTAGGCCCCCGGAAAAGAATTCCGGGCCTTTCTAACCCCTTTGCTGTGTTTTGTTGGAATCATAAGCATCTCCATCCAAAGATCTTACTGCATAACTGGCAAGGGATTAAATTAAGACTTCCACCAGCAAAAATCATCTGATTAACAACTAATAAGGAGATTAAAATCTTAATTAATTGTTCTTTAAAATTAGACAGGAACAGAATTAAAATGTTTCACCCGAAATCAACCCAATAACCCAAATAAACACTTCTAGTCTTTTAACTCTTAACTGCGTGTACAATAGTTTATTCTCCTTTTGATTTCACAACATCTGTCGTACTTTATTAGTAACCACAAGTTTGCTAGTTCTATTTTGATGTGTTTTTATACGATTTTACATTTTTTTTAATTTATTGTTATTTTTGAATTAATTTATATATAAATTTATTTTTTTATTTTATCTATGCGTTTTTCTATTTTCCATACATCTCACTTTTTAATCTTTTTTTTTGATTCGCTGAAATTTATCTTTCTAATATTATACTTCATCCGTTCTTTAAAGTAGTTTTCATTTTTCATTTTTAATGTTTTATTTGTTGTTCTTATAAAAATATTTCTATTTATATCACAAATTTTGAACAAAAATAACCTTATTTATCCTTATTTTTATATTTTAATAACGTTTATGATCCCTACATATTTTTCACTTATTCCATTCTAACATTGTTATATTTCTTATGGTTCTACATATCTTCAATTAATTCCATTTTAATAATTTTATATTATTTATGGTGACCACTTATTTTCCACTAATTTTATAAAAATATTTTTTAATTAGTTGTAGTCCCGTATTTTGTTTCCACTAACTTTCTTTCAATATTTTTTTAAGTTTATGGTTTTCACTTTTCTTCCATCAAATTTATTATCCAATTAAATAATATATCCATTATCTAAAAGATTATATTTTTCTTAAATTCCGTTAATATTTTTTATGAGAATTTTAAGGAACGAAGAGTAAGTAGTACTTCCTCCGTTATGAAATACTCACTACATAACGGGTTTTAACAAATTTATCGTTCAAACTTATTTTATATATTGCGGCTAATATGTAAGATAAAATATAGTCAAATGGGGATCTTGTTTGAATCGTCTAATCGTATACTTTCATAATATTAAGTTTTTATAATTTTTAGATGTATATAGTTTAATATATAAGTAGCACATTGAGTTACGTAAAAAGTCAAATATAACAAGTATAATATAAGAAGGAATTATTATCTAATGTATTGTACTTGCTCCACACATTGTAGTGTCACTCACTCACATTTTGATTTGACTTGCTAGTTGCTACATGTGGATTAAGGAATCGAGTAATAATGCCAACTAAATACTCCTTTGTTGATGTGTACTACTTTTGTTGTTTGAAACTTCAAGTATGTAACAATATGACTGACATAGAGATAAGAAATATAACAACAATATGTTGGAAATATAGATTTATTTAAGGTTTTTTCATAGTTTTCTTATTACAATCATTAATACATATTAGTATTAATAATATGTATAATATTTGTATATGAGAAATATATTTATAATTGTGTTTAACATGTGTTTGATAAAGAAATATATTTATAATTGTGTTTAACATGTGTTTGATAAAGAAATATATAGTGTGATACGAACTTGTCGTTGAATTAAGAAAATTATTTCCTAACTAGTCCACATGTAAATAGAGGGGACTTTTCCAAGGTTAACACACCACAAAAAATAATGTATACTCACTACTTGAGGTGTGTAGCAAATACCACTCTTACGTAAGTGAATAAAAGAAGAGAGATTCGAATCAAAATTGTATGTTTCCAAATGAATAAAACAACACCATTTATAGACATTGATGTTCGATCTAGAGTACTAGCTTGTTTAACTTTACGTATTGTTTCTAGAGAGTTTTTAGAGAGAAGGTATCGTGTTTGAATTCGAATATACTACCATAAAGCCTCTGAAAATTCAATATATATATAATTCCGATAATAATGTCATTAAGCGATAACAATGTTATTAAGTGCCATTTACATTTCTTAAACATTTTTTAACTTAAGTGGCATTTTTGTAATTTTTTTAAATCTAGGGGTAATATGGTAATTTTGTTAGAAGGGGGGGTGGCGATAAAATGAAACAGGTGGCGACAAATAATAATTCCCTTCGTTTTCGGGCATCTCAATGCACGAGATAATTCACAAAGCTTCCACAATTCACCAATTAAGAAGTGTACTAAAAACCCACCAAGCCAGCCCAAGAAGCCAACAAAATACGCTGAGAAACGCAAGTGTGAAAGGGATTCAACCAACCCAAAAAACCAAAATTGGTAAAAATATGCCGCCAATTTATGTCTTGAAAATGGGAGGCATTTCATTTCCAATTAACTGCCAATTCCAGCCGATGAGGAGTCTTTTCTTCCGAGCTTCACTAGCTTATACCTTGGCTTACCCACGGCCCCAATGTGCGGATGCGGGTGGCGCTCGCTTCGGTACTTGGCCGAATCTGGGCAGACTTGTACTTACAAACAAGGAAAACAGGGGATTAATTCTCAGAAATATATCCCAAATCCCAAGCTTTTAGAGTATAATAAAATGAGTATTATTTACAAAGGATTATGTATATATGTTAATGGTATTGATTCATTTAGGACTTAGGAGTGATTGAAGGGTCTTAAGGTGAGATTAATTCTCGGCCTCAGGATTGAGGACACTGTCCCCATTTGTAACCACTATTATTTTAGTAATTCTTTATATATTTGGAGACTGGAATCTGGAGGAGAAAAAAAAGATTTATTTATTTGGGTACTATGCCTTATTTTAAATGTGAGGAAACTATCTACCAAGATGTCACTCACGTTTTGGTTAACGCGACTTTGTAACCGAACTCAATTTGACCTGAATTTAAAATAAATTTAAATTTAAAATTATATAAAAATTAATGTGGACATAAACTCGATTTTAAACCGAATCTGTGTGTATAAAATATTAATTAAATGTTATTATAATAAAAAGACAGTCAAAGAAAATCAAACCTGCCAGAATCTGGGAAGATTTCGTGCTAATAAGTAATTATCTGGGAACAGTTATCTGACAGGGTTATTGAAGGATTCTACATACAGGCTTAGAAGGTTAGTGCATAAGAAGCTCACGTGCATGTGAGGACACATGTCCTTCGATAAAGCATCACTTTTATGAAGTGGGACACGTGTTGAAAGGAGAAATTAGAAACGCCACAAAAGACAAATAAAGTATTCGATTGTAATTAAGGGATTGACACGTCTAAAAAGGCGAGTGGCGCATGCAGAGAATGTCTTAAGGAGTCGAAGAAGGAATGTTTGTTTCACAATCATCACCTATAACTACTCACCAAAGCACCATAAATAAAAAAAAAAAACTAATTTTCTTAGAGAAACAGATAAGTACAAAGAATTCAAAGTGATTAAATACAAACGATCTTACCTGAATATCAGAATTTCACATTGATTTTCAGAGCAACGGAAAAAAGAAAAAAAAATTTAATTGACATTTATCGTGATAATTTATTACGAAAGACCTCACGTCTAAATAAGCCCTAAACAGTTATCCTCCTAGTTGCCACTGTGCACCTCGAAAGACCTGTTAGGCAACCCATATATTGATCTGTACTAACTTGGGCGTCGGAGTAGGCCCCCGGAAAAGAATTCCGGGCCTTTCTAACCCCTTTGCTGTGTTTTGTTGGAATCATAAGCATCTCCATCCAAAGATCTTACTGCATAACTGGCAAGGGATTAAATTAAGACTTTCACCAGCAAAAATCATCTGATTAACAACTAATAAGGAGATTAAAATCTTAATTAATTGTTCTTTAAAATTAGACAGGAACAGAATTAAAATGTTTCACCCGAAATCAACCCAATAACCCAAATAAACACTTCTAGTCTTTTAACTCTTAACTGCGTGTACAATAGTTTATTCTCCTTTTGATTTCACAACATCTGTCGTACTTTATTAGTAACCACAAGTTTGCTAGTTCTATTTTGATGTGTTTTTATACGATTTTACATTTTTTTTAATTTATTGTTATTTTTGAATTAATTTATATATAAATTTATTTTTTTATTTTATCTATGCGTTTTTCTATTTTCCATACATCTCACTTTTTAATCTTTTTTTTTGATTCGCTGAAATTTATCTTTCTAATATTATACTTCATCCGTTCTTTAAAGTAGTTTTCATTTTTCATTTTTAATGTTTTATTTGTTGTTCTTATAAAAATATTTCTATTTATATCACAAATTTTGAACAAAAATAACCTTATTTATCCTTATTTTTATATTTTAATAACGTTTATGATCCCTACATATTTTTCACTTATTCCATTCTAACATTGTTATATTTCTTATGGTTCTACATATCTTCAATTAATTCCATTTTAATAATTTTATATTATTTATGGTGACCACTTATTTTCCACTAATTTTATAAAAATATTTTTTAATTAGTTGTAGTCCCGTATTTTGTTTCCACTAACTTTCTTTCAATATTTTTTTAAGTTTATGGTTTTCACTTTTCTTCCATCAAATTTATTATCCAATTAAATAATATATCCATTATCTAAAAGATTATATTTTTCTTAAATTCCGTTAATATTTTTTATGAGAATTTTAAGGAACGAAGAGTAAGTAGTACTTCCTCCGTTATGAAATACTCACTACATAACGGGTTTTAACAAATTTATCGTTCAAACTTATTTTATATATTGCGGCTAATATGTAAGATAAAATATAGTCAAATGGGGATCTTGTTTGAATCGTCTAATCGTATACTTTCATAATATTAAGTTTTTATAATTTTTAGATGTATATAGTTTAATATATAAGTAGCACATTGAGTTACGTAAAAAGTCAAATATAACAAGTATAATATAAGAAGGAATTATTATCTAATGTATTGTACTTGCTCCACACATTGTAGTGTCACTCACTCACATTTTGATTTGACTTGCTAGTTGCTACATGTGGATTAAGGAATCGAGTAATAATGCCAACTAAATACTCCTTTGTTGATGTGTACTACTTTTGTTGTTTGAAACTTCAAGTATGTAACAATATGACTGACATAGAGATAAGAAATATAACAACAATATGTTGGAAATATAGATTTATTTAAGGTTTTTTCATAGTTTTCTTATTACAATCATTAATACATATTAGTATTAATAATATGTATAATATTTGTATATGAGAAATATATTTATAATTGTGTTTAACATGTGTTTGATAAAGAAATATATTTATAATTGTGTTTAACATGTGTTTGATAAAGAAATATATAGTGTGATACGAACTTGTCGTTGAATTAAGAAAATTATTTCCTAACTAGTCCACATGTAAATAGAGGGGACTTTTCCAAGGTTAACACACCACAAAAAATAATGTATACTCACTACTTGAGGTGTGTAGCAAATACCACTCTTACGTAAGTGAATAAAAGAAGAGAGATTCGAATCAAAATTGTATGTTTCCAAATGAATAAAACAACACCATTTATAGACATTGATGTTCGATCTAGAGTACTAGCTTGTTTAACTTTACGTATTGTTTCTAGAGAGTTTTTAGAGAGAAGGTATCGTGTTTGAATTCGAATATACTACCATAAAGCCTCTGAAAATTCAATATATATATAATTCCGATAATAATGTCATTAAGCGATAACAATGTTATTAAGTGCCATTTACATTTCTTAAACATTTTTTAACTTAAGTGGCATTTTTGTAATTTTTTTAAATCTAGGGGTAATATGGTAATTTTGTTAGAAGGGGGGGTGGCGATAAAATGAAACAGGTGGCGACAAATAATAATTCCCTTCGTTTTCGGGCATCTCAATGCACGAGATAATTCACAAAGCTTCCACAATTCACCAATTAAGAAGTGTACTAAAAACCCACCAAGCCAGCCCAAGAAGCCAACAAAATACGCTGAGAAACGCAAGTGTGAAAGGGATTCAACCAACCCAAAAAACCAAAATTGGTAAAAATATGCCGCCAATTTATGTCTTGAAAATGGGAGGCATTTCATTTCCAATTAACTGCCAATTCCAGCCGATGAGGAGTCTTTTCTTCCGAGCTTCACTAGCTTATACCTTGGCTTACCCACGGCCCCAATGTGCGGATGCGGGTGGCGCTCGCTTCGGTACTTGGCCGAATCTGGGCAGACTTGTACTTACAAACAAGGAAAACAGGGGATTAATTCTCAGAAATATATCCCAAATCCCAAGCTTTTAGAGTATAATAAAATGAGTATTATTTACAAAGGATTATGTATATATGTTAATGGTATTGATTCATTTAGGACTTAGGAGTGATTGAAGGGTCTTAAGGTGAGATTAATTCTCGGCCTCAGGATTGAGGACACTGTCCCCATTTGTAACCACTATTATTTTAGTAATTCTTTATATATTTGGAGACTGGAATCTGGAGGAGAAAAAAAAGATTTATTTATTTGGGTACTATGCCTTATTTTAAATGTGAGGAAACTATCTACCAAGATGTCACTCACGTTTTGGTTAACGCGACTTTGTAACCGAACTCAATTTGACCTGAATTTAAAATAAATTTAAATTTAAAATTATATAAAAATTAATGTGGACATAAACTCGATT
Source organism: Amaranthus tricolor (assembly GCF_026212465.1). NCBI lineage: Eukaryota > Viridiplantae > Streptophyta > Magnoliopsida > Caryophyllales > Amaranthaceae > Amaranthus > Amaranthus tricolor. Next base: position 5,701,715 of record NC_080053.1, on the reverse strand, counting down.
TTAAACCGAATCTGTGTGTATAAAATATTAATTAAATGTTATTATAATAAAAAGACAGTCAAAGAAAATCAAACCTGCCAGAATCTGGGAAGATTTCGTGCTAATAAGTAATTATCTGGGAACAGTTATCTGACAGGGTTATTGAAGGATTCTACATACAGGCTTAGAAGGTTAGTGCATAAGAAGCTCACGTGCATGTGAGGACACATGTCCTTCGATAAAGCATCACTTTTATGAAGTGGGACACGTGTTGAAAGGAGAAATTAGAAACGCCACAAAAGACAAATAAAGTATTCGATTGTAATTAAGGGATTGACACGTCTAAAAAGGCGAGTGGCGCATGCAGAGAATGTCTTAAGGAGTCGAAGAAGGAATGTTTGTTTCACAATCATCACCTATAACTACTCACCAAAGCACCATAAATAAAAAAAAAAAACTAATTTTCTTAGAGAAACAGATAAGTACAAAGAATTCAAAGTGATTAAATACAAACGATCTTACCTGAATATCAGAATTTCACATTGATTTTCAGAGCAACGGAAAAAAGAAAAAAAAATTTAATTGACATTTATCGTGATAATTTATTACGAAAGACCTCACGTCTAAATAAGCCCTAAACAGTTATCCTCCTAGTTGCCACTGTGCACCTCGAAAGACCTGTTAGGCAACCCATATATTGATCTGTACTAACTTGGGCGTCGGAGTAGGCCCCCGGAAAAGAATTCCGGGCCTTTCTAACCCCTTTGCTGTGTTTTGTTGGAATCATAAGCATCTCCATCCAAAGATCTTACTGCATAACTGGCAAGGGATTAAATTAAGACTTCCACCAGCAAAAATCATCTGATTAACAACTAATAAGGAGATTAAAATCTTAATTAATTGTTCTTTAAAATTAGACAGGAACAGAATTAAAATGTTTCACCCGAAATCAACCCAATAACCCAAATAAACACTTCTAGTCTTTTAACTCTTAACTGCGTGTACAATAGTTTATTCTCCTTTTGATTTCACAACATCTGTCGTACTTTATTAGTAACCACAAGTTTGCTAGTTCTATTTTGATGTGTTTTTATACGATTTTACATTTTTTTTAATTTATTGTTATTTTTGAATTAATTTATATATAAATTTATTTTTTTATTTTATCTATGCGTTTTTCTATTTTCCATACATCTCACTTTTTAATCTTTTTTTTTGATTCGCTGAAATTTATCTTTCTAATATTATACTTCATCCGTTCTTTAAAGTAGTTTTCATTTTTCATTTTTAATGTTTTATTTGTTGTTCTTATAAAAATATTTCTATTTATATCACAAATTTTGAACAAAAATAACCTTATTTATCCTTATTTTTATATTTTAATAACGTTTATGATCCCTACATATTTTTCACTTATTCCATTCTAACATTGTTATATTTCTTATGGTTCTACATATCTTCAATTAATTCCATTTTAATAATTTTATATTATTTATGGTGACCACTTATTTTCCACTAATTTTATAAAAATATTTTTTAATTAGTTGTAGTCCCGTATTTTGTTTCCACTAACTTTCTTTCAATATTTTTTTAAGTTTATGGTTTTCACTTTTCTTCCATCAAATTTATTATCCAATTAAATAATATATCCATTATCTAAAAGATTATATTTTTCTTAAATTCCGTTAATATTTTTTATGAGAATTTTAAGGAACGAAGAGTAAGTAGTACTTCCTCCGTTATGAAATACTCACTACATAACGGGTTTTAACAAATTTATCGTTCAAACTTATTTTATATATTGCGGCTAATATGTAAGATAAAATATAGTCAAATGGGGATCTTGTTTGAATCGTCTAATCGTATACTTTCATAATATTAAGTTTTTATAATTTTTAGATGTATATAGTTTAATATATAAGTAGCACATTGAGTTACGTAAAAAGTCAAATATAACAAGTATAATATAAGAAGGAATTATTATCTAATGTATTGTACTTGCTCCACACATTGTAGTGTCACTCACTCACATTTTGATTTGACTTGCTAGTTGCTACATGTGGATTAAGGAATCGAGTAATAATGCCAACTAAATACTCCTTTGTTGATGTGTACTACTTTTGTTGTTTGAAACTTCAAGTATGTAACAATATGACTGACATAGAGATAAGAAATATAACAACAATATGTTGGAAATATAGATTTATTTAAGGTTTTTTCATAGTTTTCTTATTACAATCATTAATACATATTAGTATTAATAATATGTATAATATTTGTATATGAGAAATATATTTATAATTGTGTTTAACATGTGTTTGATAAAGAAATATATTTATAATTGTGTTTAACATGTGTTTGATAAAGAAATATATAGTGTGATACGAACTTGTCGTTGAATTAAGAAAATTATTTCCTAACTAGTCCACATGTAAATAGAGGGGACTTTTCCAAGGTTAACACACCACAAAAAATAATGTATACTCACTACTTGAGGTGTGTAGCAAATACCACTCTTACGTAAGTGAATAAAAGAAGAGAGATTCGAATCAAAATTGTATGTTTCCAAATGAATAAAACAACACCATTTATAGACATAAATAAACCTAATTCAATCATCATAAAAATAGTCAAAGAGCATAAATTTATTTTGTTAGAATTAAAACACTTCATAAATGAAAATATAGTTGTTGCAGAAAGCTTTAAATGGCCATTTATTCAACAATCCCCCACAAATGCCCTTTAAAGAAAAATACTTGTGCAAGAGAAGACTTTGGCACATTGTAATTAAGTAGACTAAGCCATGAACTTGTTGTTTAGTGAAATGAGAAAACAATTCACAAGTCCTTGTGAGTGAACTAAGTCTTGAACTCCAAAAACTCTTGATTAGACAAGTGAACTAAGTTTTAAACTTGTAAAATTGAAATTTAGACCCTTAAACCATATGCCTTACTTAGAGAGGTACCAACTCTTCTTAAGTTATATGATGCATTTTAATGGTCTATGCACCTACCTTGATTTTCATGATCGTTCTAGTGAAACATTAGCCCAAAGTTCCACATAAAAGATGGAAACCTCCAAACTCACATAAATAGATCATCTTAAATAAAAGTACACCACATAATACTTCAAGATCCATTGAGTCTAATGACTCATCTCTCAATAAAGAGTTCACTTCTATAGTTGTATTCATCTACCAATTTTGTCTTACAAAATGTACAACCTATAATATATGTAATTTCGTAGAATTTTTTTTAAATTCATTTTAATAATTCTATATTTCTCATTTTTACTTATACATGTAGAAATACTAATGGATGATCGAATGCAACAAGAGGGGGGGTGAATTGTTGTGTAGTAGGTTTAAGATTTTTGCTCAACTTTTTGCGGAATTATAATAAGTATAGAACAAAAACTTAAACTTAAAAACGAAAAGAAAAATAATAAAGGAGACAAGGATTTTTACGTGGAAACCTTCTTGGCCTAATAAGAAGGAAAAACCACGACCCCCCGGGATTTCAAAATTCTCACTATGTTAAGGCAATCAATTACAATTACACATAACAATGTTTTGCTTCACTTGAAGCTTCTCAATTCTCTAAACGCTTTACTCAAAGCTTCTCTACTTAGGCCTACTTCTCTTCTCTTCTCTTCTCTTCTCTTCTCTCCTTCTCTTTCTCTTTTCTCGATTCTATTCTCTATTCCCTTAGACTTCCCATAAGTCTAATTACAACAAAACACTCAATTACCCTTTACAAGGCCATTTCTCTTCTCTATTCCCTTAGACTTCCCATAAGTCTAATTACAACAAATCACATCAACCCTTACAAGGCCATTTCTCAAGAGGATAAGAATTAAAATAATTACTTAAGAAAAATATAATAAATTAATTGGCATTGGAAAACTGAAAATATTTTTCTTAAGATGATCTCCCTTTAATGGACACTCTTGAATCCTAAAAGGATTGATTTTTGATTCGAGCAAAGTCCCTTCTATTTATAGAGGGAACAGCCAGCAGTTACCATAAGCATAACGTCCACTATCTCACACATACCTCCACTACCCCCACGTTCTCAAAACAAAAGGTGGTGGAATTATGAAAGTGTACGGCTGTTATTTGCTCAAGGAAAAATCAGTTTCCTTAATGCTAAAAATAGCATAGGAGTTTAAAACATAAGATCCTAAAAAATAGGAGATCTAAATCTAATTAAGAAAAAGTCTTGGGCTATTTTTAGAAAACCTAAAAATAGATTTGCCAATTAACTTACTAATTAATTTAAGCAATTAAATTAATTCTAAACCATTACATCAACTTAAAAACAGAAAATAATTAATTCGCAATTTTTCAGTCGATGCTATTCTTCAGACCTGCTACGTAGGAACAGTGTACTGTCTCCAGCTTCAACATTCGTCAGAACTTTAACTCTAGGAACAGTAAACTGTCTTCCAGAGCAATTTCCCAACTTCTTGGATATTTGAGACATGTACATCTTCCACGAATCAAGTCATAGGCTTCATCAACGATTCACATTAAATCGGATATATACCTACAAAACAATCTCTAATAATATGTTTGTTTATTTAAAGTAAAGTCATCATCAAAACCTTAAGAGGCCAACAAATTCCCCCTTTTTGATGATGGCAAACTTTATAAACAAACTTAAGTGAAAAATAGAGTAAAACATAATACATAGAGCATACTAGAGATTAAAGTAACTCTAATTAACTTAGCAAATCAACTTGTTAGAATATAATTTACCAAGCATTCATAATCAAACATTTTACTCTAACATATCAAATATTTTTTAAAAATTTTTAAAATTAACTCAACTTAAAACTTCAATAAAATAAACTAAGTTAATAAAAACTAACATAAATAAAACTAATCATAATAAAAACTAACATAATACCTATAAAAATAATAATTAACTAATTAAACTAAGAAAACATATATTGTTAAATAAGTTCAATCAGAAAAATCATCTTGAGAACAAATTCACAATTCACAGTGACCATTATACAAACCAGTATTCATGAAGCAACACAAATGATCACTAAACTAGCATAAACACAGCAGCACACATATCATTCATAAGAATCAATATAAATCAACAAGATATGTAACTGTGTATTCACTGCTCCTGTTAAGTTTGTGCAGTAATCTTCCCCCTTTTGACATCAATCAAAAAGAATTGGGAGTTATCAAATCTCAGCACAAACCATATAAATTTGTTAGTGATGAAAACAACAAACAACAATAATAAAAGCAAGTGCTATGAACAATGATTAAACCTGCATAAAGTTAATTGTCACAGACCATAGAAAATAAAAAACGAAGAAAAATAGCAATTGTTCAAAGTTACAACAACCATGTACCCCAGATGGTACAAGGCAAAAAGTAAAATTGTTTGAGAAGTGATACAGCCAACAAATCATTAAATTTTTAAGCAGAGGGATCAAGGGTCAGTCTCTTCTTCATCAATGTACTCAGTCTGCACCTCTACTGTGTCCAGCTTGGCACCAAGGCGTTGTTCCATTTGGTTTAGCTGATCCACAATAGAAGCAAGCGAGACACGAGTTTCATCCTGAAATGCAATGAATTGAGACTGTAGATCAAGGAGCTTGGAGAGAATGGAATGTAAGGAAACTGCAGGAACAGAGTCAAAGTTAGTACAACCAATATTGGGTGAAATGTGTGATTGTGGTGGTGGTGTACACAGGATAGGTGATGATGGTGGTGATGGAGTTTGATGTGGTGGTGAATTGGCTGGTTTGGGAGAGGTAGGTTCATCAGGTGTTGGCTCAGGGATGGTGTCAGATGGTGTTTCATCAACCAAAGTAGCCTTGCGTTTCGATGCCAACCTCCTACTCTTCCTTTGCATGAATTTAGCCTTTTTCCTCAGAGCTATCACAATCTCTTCATCACTTGTATCATCACAAAGATTGTGATGAGCCTCTTCTCCTAAGGCTCCCTCCTGTTCTGCTTCCCCCTTACTAGCTTCTCCATCCTGTTCTGCTTCCCCCTTACTAGGTTCTCCATCCTGTTCCCCTTGTTCTTTTGTTTCAATATGGTCAGTGGGAACAGTCTCTTGCTTCTTTTCCTCTTTTTCTTCCTGATCTCTCTCTCTCAATTTTTCTTCTTCTTTTCCAATATTTTCCTCATCAGATTCTACTTCAACAACCTTCTCATGCATCAATACTCCCTCATCATTCAATTTCAAATGCAAATTTTGTAAACATTTAGCACCGATTTTCATATTGGGACCCATTGGGAACTCCAACCCTTCCAATGGGACCTCAAACTTCCTAAAAATCCATGTTAACAACCCTCCATAACCAATGAAACTTTTCTTTTCAATGCAGTCTGATAAATGAGACATCATCAACGAAGGAAAATTTATTTTAATATGTTTTTCCATGCAGTAAATCAAGGTGGCATCACGCAAACTCACTTGACTACGTTTTGAGTTTCGTGGTAAGATAAATCTGCGAGCAACATTGTACAACAATTTATGCATAGGGGACAGAACATTGTGACTGATCTTCCCCTTTTTATCAATTCCTAAAAATTTAAAAATTGTTCGTTCATTGATGCCTGAAAATGCAATCTTTGACCCAATATGATATGTATCAAAACCAACATTGGGAACATTAAACCATTCCCCTAATAATGCGCTGTTAAATTCAATTTTAACAGTTTTAACAACACTAGTACACATACCGCCATCATTAGAGAAATTTACAATAAATTCTCTCATTAGGTTTGGAAAAATCGAATTGCAACTGTAGTTTGACATTAACAATTCCCATTCTTGATACTGTAAAATCTCATGCAATCTAGGAAAGTTCGTAGAATCATACCAATATTTTTCCAACCCGAACCCTACAGTCATCTCCTTTGAAACTTCTTCTGCGCTGTTTGGATCAACCTGCTTCGATCGCTTAACTACTCTAGAAGATAAACCACCTGTTGACATTTTTCTTTTGGTACAAGTGGGTTCAGTGGAGTGTTTTGGTGATTCTTGTGTGGTTTCAGTTGGTGTGGGTGGTGCATCCTGCAGTAATGGAGGTGGAACAATTACTCTTAGTGGTTTGATCGGGCATACAGGATTTGGGAGTTTTCTTGCCTGATTTAGAGGATTTGGGGGTTTTCATTTTTGAATTTTTGAAGGTTTTGAGAAAGAAGGAAGGACGGTTTCTTGAGGGATTGAGAGAAGGTTTGGGCAGGTAATGGGTAATGACGTGAAGCAGGGTTTTTAAATGATTGAAGTGACGGTTACTCCTCCAAGTCCCATCTCTTTATTGCCTTTGCATTACTTGAGTGAAGAAGAATCGTTTTCCCAAAACTCTCAATTCCATCTCTTTATTGGCCGTACAAAAAAAATGTGAAATATGAATAAAATATGAAATAAGAAATAAAGAAAATTAATTATGATTTTATGAATTATTATGAAGAAAATAATGAACATATTGCTTTGGTCTGTTTGAATTAACAACATGCAAATGTAAAAACATTCATAGTACAAACTTTATTACGTGTTTACTTGATCCATGCAATAATTGATTTTCAATCAAGATATTGAGATTGATTCCTGACCTTTTCATTCTCATGATGCTTCAATGGGAAATATATGCAACTAACTTTAGTGGAGCTTGATCATACCAAGTTCCAATCTCATTTTTTCATATTGTTCCCTAGGAAGTGGTTTGGTCAGAATATCTGCAACTTGTTCATTTGTGTTAACATGCTTCAATACAATATTTTTGTGTTCTACGTTATCCTTTAGAAAATGATGTCTAATGTGTATATGTTTAGCACGTGAATGATGCACTGGATCTTTAGATATACATATGGCACTAGTATTATCACAATAAATAGGAATGCATTCAACTTTAATACCAAAATCTCTAAGTTGCTGTTTTATCCAAAGCATTTGGGAACAGCAAGCTGCTGCTGCTACGTATTCAGCTTCTGCAGTGGATAATGCAACCGTATTTTGTTTCTTGGAACTCCATGAAATTGTACCATACCTGATGTACTCTTTCTATTTACTAGATCGCCAGCGTAATCTGCATCACTAAAACCCTTTAAATCATAAACATCACTTTTAGGATAAAATAGGGACAAGTCGTCTGTTCCCTTCAAATATCTCAAAATTCTCTTTACTGCCGTGAGATGTGATTCTTTAGGACTTGATTGAAATCTAGCACATAAACCAACACTAAAAGAGATATCAGGTCTACTTGCAGTTAGATACAATAAAGAACCTATCATGCCTCTATACATTGTTTGATCTACGTTAGTTCCATTTAGGTCGTCATCTAGTCTAACATTGGTAGCCATAGGTGTATGATTGGTTTTTGCATTATTTAGTCCATATTTCTTAAGAAGTTCTTTGATGTATTTTTGTTGATGAATAAAGATACCATTTTCAGTTTGTTTAATTTGCAAACCAAGAAAGAAATTTAATTCTCCCATCATGCTCATTTCAAATTCTGTACCCATAAGGTTAGCAAATTCTTTACATAACAGATCATTAGTAGCACCAAAAATAATATCATCAACATAAATTTGAACAACCAAAATATTAGAACCTTTATTCTTAAAGAACAAGGTTTTGTCGATTTTTCCTCTTACAAAGTTATTTTGAATCAAAAACTTTGAAAGTCTTTCGTACCATTGCCTAGGAGCTTGCTTCAAGCCATATAGGGCTTTGTCAAGCTTGTAGACATGATTAGGACAAGAGGTATTCTCAAAACCTGGGGATTGTTCCACAAAAACTTCTTCATCAAGATAACCATTCAAGAAAGCACATTTCACATCCATTTGATATAGTTTGAAATTCATAAATGCAGCAAAAGAAATTAAGATTCGGATAGCCTCTAACCTTGCTACTGGAGCAAAAGTCTCAGTGTAATCAATACCTTCTTGTTGATTATAACCTTTAACCACAAGTCTAGCTTTATTTCTAACAATTATTCCATGCTCATCAAGCTTGTTCCGAAATACCCATTTCAAACCAATAACTTTCTTGTTTTTCGGTTTGGGTTCCAAGTGCCACACTTTAGTTCTCTCAAACTCATTCAATTCATCTTGCATGGCAACTATCCAATCGGAATCCTTTAAAGCTTCCTCGTGATTTTTAGGTTCAAGTGATGATAGGAACGCAAAGTGTGCACAAAAGTTTCTCAATTGAGATCTGGTTTGTGTTCCCTTATTCATATCACTTATAATTGAATCAAGAGGATGGTATCTTTGATACTTCCAAGGTTTAGGCACAAATTCTCTTGAAGGAACAGTAGCATGTTCTTGTTCAGCAACTTGATTGACATTCTGTTCAGCTACTGGATCATTTTGCTCATCTGTGGGAACAGCTGGATTGGGAACAGTCTGCTGATCCTGTTGTACTGGCAGTTCCTGGAATTGATCAGTTTCTTCTGCCTCTTCTTGTATCGACTGTTCACTTGCTGTTCCTTGATCTTGCACTTTGATTCCTTCATCTTCATCTTCCAAATTTGCAAGACCTATTTTAATATTACTTGTTTCCTGTTCACTTGTTGAAAAGTTAGTTTCATCAAAGAGTATGTGAACTGACTCCTCTACGCACATTGTTCTCTTATTATAAACTCTGTAAGCTTTGCTTTGTGATGAATAACCTAGAAATACTGCCTCATCACTTCTTTCATCAAATTTACCTATGTTTCGTTTTCCATTCACATGAACAAAACATTTGCATCCAAATATACGAAAATAGGAAATATTTGGTTTAACACCTTTGAGCAATTCATAGGGTGTCTTTGAAGTGATTGGTCTAATTAGTACACGATTTAATGTATAGCATGCAGTATTAACGGCTTCTGCCCAAAAATTCCTAGGTAGACCGCTAGCAATCAACATGGTCCTTGCCATTTCTTCTAAAGTCCTATTTTTCCTTTCTACCACACCATTTTGTTGTGGTGTTCTAGGTGCGGAAAAATTGTGATTTATGCCATGTTCATTGCAATAATTCATGAAGTTTGAATTTTCAAATTCTTTTCCATGATCAGACCTAATGTGAACAATTTGATTATTGGTAGATTTTTGTGTTTTATTAGCAAAGGAAACAAACTCATCAAAAGCTTCATCTTTGTTTGCCAAAAATAAGGTCCACGTGAATCTACTATAATCATCAACAACAACAAACACATACTTTTTGCCACTACGGCTTTGTGTTCTTATTGGTCCACATAAATCCATATGAATTAATTCTAATGGTCTAGTAGTAGTCACAACGTTTTTTGATTTAAAGGATGACCGCACTTGTTTCCCTTTAGCACAAGGATCACAAACTTCATTTTTAAGAAATTTTATTGCAGGTAATCCTCTTACTAGGTCTTTTGATCTTAAAGTGTTAATCAATGAATAACTAGCATGACTTAGACGCTTGTGCCAAAGAAGTGGGTCTTCTTCAATAACACTTAAACACGTTAGACTGTTTCTGGGAACAGTGTCCAGGTCCACCACATAGGTGTTCCCTTTTCTGATTCCCTTCAGCACAGGGTCTCCTGTACTGTTCCTAGAAATTATGCATTTTTCAGAAGTAAACTTAACAGAGTTACCTTTGTCGCAAAATTGAGAAATACTTAACAAATTGTGTTTTAAATTCTCGACCAAAAATACATTATCAATGGCATGGGAACTAGACCTTCCAACCTTTCCTTTGGCGATTATCTCACCCTTCATGTTGTCACCGAAGGTTACTGTTCCCCCATCATAGGCTTCAAGTGAGAGAAATTTAGATTTATCACCCGTCATATGCTTGGAACACCCACTGTCGAGATACCATGAGTTGTTCCTCCTCACTTGAACCTGCAAAGCAAACTAATGGTTAGGTGCAGGAACCCATTCATCCTTGGGTTCCTTGTCGACAATATTTGAATCACATTTCTTAATCCATGTACGTTCGACATAATTTTTATTTGCTTTGACATGCTGTTCCCTCTTTATACATTGATGTTTTAGGTGTCCACTTTTACCACAGAAGGAACATATTTTGCTACTAGGGAGATCTACATAGAACTTTTTCTTTTTATCATTCCTTATATAGCCTAGACCTTCTTTACTTTTGGTTTTAGCATTTAGAATCCATTTGGGAATTTCATTGATTTTCCCTTTTCCTCTTAAGTTTATTTTATTTTTCAAATTTTCATTTTCAATTTCGTAGGATTCTAATTTTGATTTTAACTTTTGAAATTCAGTGCTAACCATGTGAGTAGATATGTTGTTTGCATATTTACTTAATCCTAACAATCTATTTTGATTCATTTCACTGTTTCAATTTCTCAATTGTCTCTTTTAAAACAACATTCTGATCTAGCAAATTAAAAAATCTGTTTTGTACATCTACTCTAAATGAATTTAGATAGGATATATGATCCTTGTTTGAGTTGAGGTCTTTCTCGATTTGGAGACACTTGGTATTCTGTTTTTCTAATTTTTCATGTGTCTCCAAGAGCAACTTAATCAATTTATTCTTACTGAGTTTAGACAATTGGTTTAGGGAGTGAGATAGAAGACATTACCTCTTCCATGCGCTCGTTCATCTTCAACATCTTTCCAGGGAACAGGATACTGCTCTCAGGGTTTCCTGATTAAATGAGGAACAGGGCTCTGATACCAATTGTAGAAATACTAATGGATGATCGAATGCAACAAGAGGGGGGGTGAATTGTTGTGTAGTAGGTTTAAGATTTTTGCTCAACTTTTTGCGGAATTATAATAAGTATAGAACAAAAACTTAAACTTAAAAACGAAAAGAAAAATAATAAAGGAGACAAGGATTTTTACGTGGAAACCTTCTTGGCCTAATAAGAAGGAAAAACCACGACCCCCCGGGATTTCAAAATTCTCACTATGTTAAGGCAATCAATTACAATTACACATAACAATGTTTTGCTTCACTTGAAGCTTCTCAATTCTCTAAACGCTTTACTCAAAGCTTCTCTACTTAGGCCTACTTCTCTTCTCTTCTCTTCTCTTCTCTTCTCTCCTTCTCTTTCTCTTTTCTCGATTCTATTCTCTATTCCCTTAGACTTCCCATAAGTCTAATTACAACAAAACACTCAATTACCCTTTACAAGGCCATTTCTCTTCTCTATTCCCTTAGACTTCCCATAAGTCTAATTACAACAAATCACATCAACCCTTACAAGGCCATTTCTCAAGAGGATAAGAATTAAAATAATTACTTAAGAAAAATATAATAAATTAATTGGCATTGGAAAACTGAAAATATTTTTCTTAAGATGATCTCCCTTTAATGGACACTCTTGAATCCTAAAAGGATTGATTTTTGATTCGAGCAAAGTCCCTTCTATTTATAGAGGGAACAGCCAGCAGTTACCATAAGCATAACGTCCACTATCTCACACATACCTCCACTACCCCCACGTTCTCAAAACAAAAGGTGGTGGAATTATGAAAGTGTACGGCTGTTATTTGCTCAAGGAAAAATCAGTTTCCTTAATGCTAAAAATAGCATAGGAGTTTAAAACATAAGATCCTAAAAAATAGGAGATCTAAATCTAATTAAGAAAAAGTCTTGGGCTATTTTTAGAAAACCTAAAAATAGATTTGCCAATTAACTTACTAATTAATTTAAGCAATTAAATTAATTCTAAACCATTACATCAACTTAAAAACAGAAAATAATTAATTCGCAATTTTTCAGTCGATGCTATTCTTCAGACCTGCTACGTAGGAACAGTGTACTGTCTCCAGCTTCAACATTCGTCAGAACTTTAACTCTAGGAACAGTAAACTGTCTTCCAGAGCAATTTCCCAACTTCTTGGATATTTGAGACATGTACATCTTCCACGAATCAAGTCATAGGCTTCATCAACGATTCACATTAAATCGGATATATACCTACAAAACAATCTCTAATAATATGTTTGTTTATTTAAAGTAAAGTCATCATCAAAACCTTAAGAGGCCAACAAATTCCCCCTTTTTGATGATGGCAAACTTTATAAACAAACTTAAGTGAAAAATAGAGTAAAACATAATACATAGAGCATACTAGAGATTAAAGTAACTCTAATTAACTTAGCAAATCAACTTGTTAGAATATAATTTACCAAGCATTCATAATCAAACATTTTACTCTAACATATCAAATATTTTTTAAAAATTTTTAAAATTAACTCAACTTAAAACTTCAATAAAATAAACTAAGTTAATAAAAACTAACATAAATAAAACTAATCATAATAAAAACTAACATAATACCTATAAAAATAATAATTAACTAATTAAACTAAGAAAACATATATTGTTAAATAAGTTCAATCAGAAAAATCATCTTGAGAACAAATTCACAATTCACAGTGACCATTATACAAACCAGTATTCATGAAGCAACACAAATGATCACTAAACTAGCATAAACACAGCAGCACACATATCATTCATAAGAATCAATATAAATCAACAAGATATGTAACTGTGTATTCACTGCTCCTGTTAAGTTTGTGCAGTAATCTTCCCCCTTTTGACATCAATCAAAAAGAATTGGGAGTTATCAAATCTCAGCACAAACCATATAAATTTGTTAGTGATGAAAACAACAAACAACAATAATAAAAGCAAGTGCTATGAACAATGATTAAACCTGCATAAAGTTAATTGTCACAGACCATAGAAAATAAAAAACGAAGAAAAATAGCAATTGTTCAAAGTTACAACAACCATGTACCCCAGATGGTACAAGGCAAAAAGTAAAATTGTTTGAGAAGTGATACAGCCAACAAATCATTAAATTTTTAAGCAGAGGGATCAAGGGTCAGTCTCTTCTTCATCAATGTACTCAGTCTGCACCTCTACTGTGTCCAGCTTGGCACCAAGGCGTTGTTCCATTTGGTTTAGCTGATCCACAATAGAAGCAAGCGAGACACGAGTTTCATCCTGAAATGCAATGAATTGAGACTGTAGATCAAGGAGCTTGGAGAGAATGGAATGTAAGGAAACTGCAGGAACAGAGTCAAAGTTAGTACAACCAATATTGGGTGAAGTGTGTGATTGTGGTGGTGGTGTACACAGGATAGGTGATGATGGTGGTGATGGAGTTTGATGTGGTGGTGAATTGGCTGGTTTGGGAGAGGTAGGTTCATCAGGTGTTGGCTCAGGGATGGTGTCAGATGGTGTTTCATCAACCAAAGTAGCCTTGCGTTTCGATGCCAACCTCCTACTCTTCCTTTGCATGAATTTAGCCTTTTTCCTCAGAGCTATCACAATCTCTTCATCACTTGTATCATCACAAAGATTGTGATGAGCCTCTTCTCCTAAGGCTCCCTCCTGTTCTGCTTCCCCCTTACTAGCTTCTCCATCCTGTTCTGCTTCCCCCTTACTAGGTTCTCCATCCTGTTCCCCTTGTTCTTTTGTTTCAATATGGTCAGTGGGAACAGTCTCTTGCTTCTTTTCCTCTTTTTCTTCCTGATCTCTCTCTCTCAATTTTTCTTCTTCTTTTCCAATATTTTCCTCATCAGATTCTACTTCAACAACCTTCTCATGCATCAATACTCCCTCATCATTCAATTTCAAATGCAAATTTTGTAAACATTTAGCACCGATTTTCATATTGGGACCCATTGGGAACTCCAACCCTTCCAATGGGACCTCAAACTTCCTAAAAATCCATGTTAACAACCCTCCATAACCAATGAAACTTTTCTTTTCAATGCAGTCTGATAAATGAGACATCATCAACGAAGGAAAATTTATTTTAATATGTTTTTCCATGCAGTAAATCAAGGTGGCATCACGCAAACTCACTTGACTACGTTTTGAGTTTCGTGGTAAGATAAATCTGCGAGCAACATTGTACAACAATTTATGCATAGGGGACAGAACATTGTGACTGATCTTCCCCTTTTTATCAATTCCTAAAAATTTAAAAATTGTTCGTTCATTGATGCCTGAAAATGCAATCTTTGACCCAATATGATATGTATCAAAACCAACATTGGGAACATTAAACCATTCCCCTAATAATGCGCTGTTAAATTCAATTTTAACAGTTTTAACAACACTAGTACACATACCGCCATCATTAGAGAAATTTACAATAAATTCTCTCATTAGGTTTGGAAAAATCGAATTGCAACTGTAGTTTGACATTAACAATTCCCATTCTTGATACTGTAAAATCTCATGCAATCTAGGAAAGTTCGTAGAATCATACCAATATTTTTCCAACCCGAACCCTACAGTCATCTCCTTTGAAACTTCTTCTGCGCTGTTTGGATCAACCTGCTTCGATCGCTTAACTACTCTAGAAGATAAACCACCTGTTGACATTTTTCTTTTGGTACAAGTGGGTTCAGTGGAGTGTTTTGGTGATTCTTGTGTGGTTTCAGTTGGTGTGGGTGGTGCATCCTGCAGTAATGGAGGTGGAACAATTACTCTTAGTGGTTTGATCGGGCATACAGGATTTGGGAGTTTTCTTGCCTGATTTAGAGGATTTGGGGGTTTTCATTTTTGAATTTTTGAAGGTTTTGAGAAAGAAGGAAGGACGGTTTCTTGAGGGATTGAGAGAAGGTTTGGGCAGGTAATGGGTAATGACGTGAAGCAGGGTTTTTAAATGATTGAAGTGACGGTTACTCCTCCAAGTCCCATCTCTTTATTGCCTTTGCATTACTTGAGTGAAGAAGAATCGTTTTCCCAAAACTCTCAATTCCATCTCTTTATTGGCCGTACAAAAAAAATGTGAAATATGAATAAAATATGAAATAAGAAATAAAGAAAATTAATTATGATTTTATGAATTATTATGAAGAAAATAATGAACATATTGCTTTGGTCTGTTTGAATTAACAACATGCAAATGTAAAAACATTCATAGTACAAACTTTATTACGTGTTTACTTGATCCATGCAATAATTGATTTTCAATCAAGATATTGAGATTGATTCCTGACCTTTTCATTCTCATGATGCTTCAATGGGAAATATATGCAACTAACTTTAGTGGAGCTTGATCATACCAAGTTCCAATCTCATTTTTTCATATTGTTCCCTAGGAAGTGGTTTGGTCAGAATATCTGCAACTTGTTCATTTGTGTTAACATGCTTCAATACAATATTTTTGTGTTCTACGTTATCCTTTAGAAAATGATGTCTAATGTGTATATGTTTAGCACGTGAATGATGCACTGGATCTTTAGATATACATATGGCACTAGTATTATCACAATAAATAGGAATGCATTCAACTTTAATACCAAAATCTCTAAGTTGCTGTTTTATCCAAAGCATTTGGGAACAGCAAGCTGCTGCTGCTACGTATTCAGCTTCTGCAGTGGATAATGCAACCGTATTTTGTTTCTTGGAACTCCATGAAATTGTACCATACCTGATGTACTCTTTCTATTTACTAGATCGCCAGCGTAATCTGCATCACTAAAACCCTTTAAATCATAAACATCACTTTTAGGATAAAATAGGGACAAGTCGTCTGTTCCCTTCAAATATCTCAAAATTCTCTTTACTGCCGTGAGATGTGATTCTTTAGGACTTGATTGAAATCTAGCACATAAACCAACACTAAAAGAGATATCAGGTCTACTTGCAGTTAGATACAATAAAGAACCTATCATGCCTCTATACATTGTTTGATCTACGTTAGTTCCATTTAGGTCGTCATCTAGTCTAACATTGGTAGCCATAGGTGTATGATTGGTTTTTGCATTATTTAGTCCATATTTCTTAAGAAGTTCTTTGATGTATTTTTGTTGATGAATAAAGATACCATTTTCAGTTTGTTTAATTTGCAAACCAAGAAAGAAATTTAATTCTCCCATCATGCTCATTTCAAATTCTGTACCCATAAGGTTAGCAAATTCTTTACATAACAGATCATTAGTAGCACCAAAAATAATATCATCAACATAAATTTGAACAACCAAAATATTAGAACCTTTATTCTTAAAGAACAAGGTTTTGTCGATTTTTCCTCTTACAAAGTTATTTTGAATCAAAAACTTTGAAAGTCTTTCGTACCATTGCCTAGGAGCTTGCTTCAAGCCATATAGGGCTTTGTCAAGCTTGTAGACATGATTAGGACAAGAGGTATTCTCAAAACCTGGGGATTGTTCCACAAAAACTTCTTCATCAAGATAACCATTCAAGAAAGCACATTTCACATCCATTTGATATAGTTTGAAATTCATAAATGCAGCAAAAGAAATTAAGATTCGGATAGCCTCTAACCTTGCTACTGGAGCAAAAGTCTCAGTGTAATCAATACCTTCTTGTTGATTATAACCTTTAACCACAAGTCTAGCTTTATTTCTAACAATTATTCCATGCTCATCAAGCTTGTTCCGAAATACCCATTTCAAACCAATAACTTTCTTGTTTTTCGGTTTGGGTTCCAAGTGCCACACTTTAGTTCTCTCAAACTCATTCAATTCATCTTGCATGGCAACTATCCAATCGGAATCCTTTAAAGCTTCCTCGTGATTTTTAGGTTCAAGTGATGATAGGAACGCAAAGTGTGCACAAAAGTTTCTCAATTGAGATCTGGTTTGTGTTCCCTTATTCATATCACTTATAATTGAATCAAGAGGATGGTATCTTTGATACTTCCAAGGTTTAGGCACAAATTCTCTTGAAGGAACAGTAGCATGTTCTTGTTCAGCAACTTGATTGACATTCTGTTCAGCTACTGGATCATTTTGCTCATCTGTGGGAACAGCTGGATTGGGAACAGTCTGCTGATCCTGTTGTACTGGCAGTTCCTGGAATTGATCAGTTTCTTCTGCCTCTTCTTGTATCGACTGTTCACTTGCTGTTCCTTGATCTTGCACTTTGATTCCTTCATCTTCATCTTCCAAATTTGCAAGACCTATTTTAATATTACTTGTTTCCTGTTCACTTGTTGAAAAGTTAGTTTCATCAAAGAGTATGTGAACTGACTCCTCTACGCACATTGTTCTCTTATTATAAACTCTGTAAGCTTTGCTTTGTGATGAATAACCTAGAAATACTGCCTCATCACTTCTTTCATCAAATTTACCTATGTTTCGTTTTCCATTCACATGAACAAAACATTTGCATCCAAATATACGAAAATAGGAAATATTTGGTTTAACACCTTTGAGCAATTCATAGGGTGTCTTTGAAGTGATTGGTCTAATTAGTACACGATTTAATGTATAGCATGCAGTATTAACGGCTTCTGCCCAAAAATTCCTAGGTAGACCGCTAGCAATCAACATGGTCCTTGCCATTTCTTCTAAAGTCCTATTTTTCCTTTCTACCACACCATTTTGTTGTGGTGTTCTAGGTGCGGAAAAATTGTGATTTATGCCATGTTCATTGCAATAATTCATGAAGTTTGAATTTTCAAATTCTTTTCCATGATCAGACCTAATGTGAACAATTTGATTATTGGTAGATTTTTGTGTTTTATTAGCAAAGGAAACAAACTCATCAAAAGCTTCATCTTTGTTTGCCAAAAATAAGGTCCACGTGAATCTACTATAATCATCAACAACAACAAACACATACTTTTTGCCACTACGGCTTTGTGTTCTTATTGGTCCACATAAATCCATATGAATTAATTCTAATGGTCTAGTAGTAGTCACAACGTTTTTTGATTTAAAGGATGACCGCACTTGTTTCCCTTTAGCACAAGGATCACAAACTTCATTTTTAAGAAATTTTATTGCAGGTAATCCTCTTACTAGGTCTTTTGATCTTAAAGTGTTAATCAATGAATAACTAGCATGACTTAGACGCTTGTGCCAAAGAAGTGGGTCTTCTTCAATAACACTTAAACACGTTAGACTGTTTCTGGGAACAGTGTCCAGGTCCACCACATAGGTGTTCCCTTTTCTGATTCCCTTCAGCACAGGGTCTCCTGTACTGTTCCTAGAAATTATGCATTTTTCAGAAGTAAACTTAACAGAGTTACCTTTGTCGCAAAATTGAGAAATACTTAACAAATTGTGTTTTAAATTCTCGACCAAAAATACATTATCAATGGCATGGGAACTAGACCTTCCAACCTTTCCTTTGGCGATTATCTCACCCTTCATGTTGTCACCGAAGGTTACTGTTCCCCCATCATAGGCTTCAAGTGAGAGAAATTTAGATTTATCACCCGTCATATGCTTGGAACACCCACTGTCGAGATACCATGAGTTGTTCCTCCTCACTTGAACCTGCAAAGCAAACTAATGGTTAGGTGCAGGAACCCATTCATCCTTGGGTTCCTTGTCGACAATATTTGAATCACATTTCTTAATCCATGTACGTTCGACATAATTTTTATTTGCTTTGACATGCTGTTCCCTCTTTATACATTGATGTTTTAGGTGTCCACTTTTACCACAGAAGGAACATATTTTGCTACTAGGGAGATCTACATAGAACTTTTTCTTTTTATCATTCCTTATATAGCCTAGACCTTCTTTACTTTTGGTTTTAGCATTTAGAATCCATTTGGGAATTTCATTGATTTTCCCTTTTCCTCTTAAGTTTATTTTATTTTTCAAATTTTCATTTTCAATTTCGTAGGATTCTAATTTTGATTTTAACTTTTGAAATTCAGTGCTAACCATGTGAGTAGATATGTTGTTTGCATATTTACTTAATCCTAACAATCTATTTTGATTCATTTCACTGTTTCAATTTCTCAATTGTCTCTTTTAAAACAACATTCTGATCTAGCAAATTAAAAAATCTGTTTTGTACATCTACTCTAAATGAATTTAGATAGGATATATGATCCTTGTTTGAGTTGAGGTCTTTCTCGATTTGGAGACACTTGGTATTCTGTTTTTCTAATTTTTCATGTGTCTCCAAGAGCAACTTAATCAATTTATTCTTACTGAGTTTAGACAATTGGTTTAGGGAGTGAGATAGAAGACATTACCTCTTCCATGCGCTCGTTCATCTTCAACATCTTTCCAGGGAACAGGATACTGCTCTCAGGGTTTCCTGATTAAATGAGGAACAGGGCTCTGATACCAATTGTAGAAATACTAATGGATGATCGAATGCAACAAGAGGGGGGGTGAATTGTTGTGTAGTAGGTTTAAGATTTTTGCTCAACTTTTTGCGGAATTATAATAAGTATAGAACAAAAACTTAAACTTAAAAACGAAAAGAAAAATAATAAAGGAGACAAGGATTTTTACGTGGAAACCTTCTTGGCCTAATAAGAAGGAAAAACCACGACCCCCCGGGATTTCAAAATTCTCACTATGTTAAGGCAATCAATTACAATTACACATAACAATGTTTTGCTTCACTTGAAGCTTCTCAATTCTCTAAACGCTTTACTCAAAGCTTCTCTACTTAGGCCTACTTCTCTTCTCTTCTCTTCTCTTCTCTTCTCTCCTTCTCTTTCTCTTTTCTCGATTCTATTCTCTATTCCCTTAGACTTCCCATAAGTCTAATTACAACAAAACACTCAATTACCCTTTACAAGGCCATTTCTCTTCTCTATTCCCTTAGACTTCCCATAAGTCTAATTACAACAAATCACATCAACCCTTACAAGGCCATTTCTCAAGAGGATAAGAATTAAAATAATTACTTAAGAAAAATATAATAAATTAATTGGCATTGGAAAACTGAAAATATTTTTCTTAAGATGATCTCCCTTTAATGGACACTCTTGAATCCTAAAAGGATTGATTTTTGATTCGAGCAAAGTCCCTTCTATTTATAGAGGGAACAGCCAGCAGTTACCATAAGCATAACGTCCACTATCTCACACATACCTCCACTACCCCCACGTTCTCAAAACAAAAGGTGGTGGAATTATGAAAGTGTACGGCTGTTATTTGCTCAAGGAAAAATCAGTTTCCTTAATGCTAAAAATAGCATAGGAGTTTAAAACATAAGATCCTAAAAAATAGGAGATCTAAATCTAATTAAGAAAAAGTCTTGGGCTATTTTTAGAAAACCTAAAAATAGATTTGCCAATTAACTTACTAATTAATTTAAGCAATTAAATTAATTCTAAACCATTACATCAACTTAAAAACAGAAAATAATTAATTCGCAATTTTTCAGTCGATGCTATTCTTCAGACCTGCTACGTAGGAACAGTGTACTGTCTCCAGCTTCAACATTCGTCAGAACTTTAACTCTAGGAACAGTAAACTGTCTTCCAGAGCAATTTCCCAACTTCTTGGATATTTGAGACATGTACATCTTCCACGAATCAAGTCATAGGCTTCATCAACGATTCACATTAAATCGGATATATACCTACAAAACAATCTCTAATAATATGTTTGTTTATTTAAAGTAAAGTCATCATCAAAACCTTAAGAGGCCAACAAATTCCCCCTTTTTGATGATGGCAAACTTTATAAACAAACTTAAGTGAAAAATAGAGTAAAACATAATACATAGAGCATACTAGAGATTAAAGTAACTCTAATTAACTTAGCAAATCAACTTGTTAGAATATAATTTACCAAGCATTCATAATCAAACATTTTACTCTAACATATCAAATATTTTTTAAAAATTTTTAAAATTAACTCAACTTAAAACTTCAATAAAATAAACTAAGTTAATAAAAACTAACATAAATAAAACTAATCATAATAAAAACTAACATAATACCTATAAAAATAATAATTAACTAATTAAACTAAGAAAACATATATTGTTAAATAAGTTCAATCAGAAAAATCATCTTGAGAACAAATTCACAATTCACAGTGACCATTATACAAACCAGTATTCATGAAGCAACACAAATGATCACTAAACTAGCATAAACACAGCAGCACACATATCATTCATAAGAATCAATATAAATCAACAAGATATGTAACTGTGTATTCACTGCTCCTGTTAAGTTTGTGCAGTAATCTTCCCCCTTTTGACATCAATCAAAAAGAATTGGGAGTTATCAAATCTCAGCACAAACCATATAAATTTGTTAGTGATGAAAACAACAAACAACAATAATAAAAGCAAGTGCTATGAACAATGATTAAACCTGCATAAAGTTAATTGTCACAGACCATAGAAAATAAAAAACGAAGAAAAATAGCAATTGTTCAAAGTTACAACAACCATGTACCCCAGATGGTACAAGGCAAAAAGTAAAATTGTTTGAGAAGTGATACAGCCAACAAATCATTAAATTTTTAAGCAGAGGGATCAAGGGTCAGTCTCTTCTTCATCAATGTACTCAGTCTGCACCTCTACTGTGTCCAGCTTGGCACCAAGGCGTTGTTCCATTTGGTTTAGCTGATCCACAATAGAAGCAAGCGAGACACGAGTTTCATCCTGAAATGCAATGAATTGAGACTGTAGATCAAGGAGCTTGGAGAGAATGGAATGTAAGGAAACTGCAGGAACAGAGTCAAAGTTAGTACAACCAATATTGGGTGAAGTGTGTGATTGTGGTGGTGGTGTACACAGGATAGGTGATGATGGTGGTGATGGAGTTTGATGTGGTGGTGAATTGGCTGGTTTGGGAGAGGTAGGTTCATCAGGTGTTGGCTCAGGGATGGTGTCAGATGGTGTTTCATCAACCAAAGTAGCCTTGCGTTTCGATGCCAACCTCCTACTCTTCCTTTGCATGAATTTAGCCTTTTTCCTCAGAGCTATCACAATCTCTTCATCACTTGTATCATCACAAAGATTGTGATGAGCCTCTTCTCCTAAGGCTCCCTCCTGTTCTGCTTCCCCCTTACTAGCTTCTCCATCCTGTTCTGCTTCCCCCTTACTAGGTTCTCCATCCTGTTCCCCTTGTTCTTTTGTTTCAATATGGTCAGTGGGAACAGTCTCTTGCTTCTTTTCCTCTTTTTCTTCCTGATCTCTCTCTCTCAATTTTTCTTCTTCTTTTCCAATATTTTCCTCATCAGATTCTACTTCAACAACCTTCTCATGCATCAATACTCCCTCATCATTCAATTTCAAATGCAAATTTTGTAAACATTTAGCACCGATTTTCATATTGGGACCCATTGGGAACTCCAACCCTTCCAATGGGACCTCAAACTTCCTAAAAATCCATGTTAACAACCCTCCATAACCAATGAAACTTTTCTTTTCAATGCAGTCTGATAAATGAGACATCATCAACGAAGGAAAATTTATTTTAATATGTTTTTCCATGCAGTAAATCAAGGTGGCATCACGCAAACTCACTTGACTACGTTTTGAGTTTCGTGGTAAGATAAATCTGCGAGCAACATTGTACAACAATTTATGCATAGGGGACAGAACATTGTGACTGATCTTCCCCTTTTTATCAATTCCTAAAAATTTAAAAATTGTTCGTTCATTGATGCCTGAAAATGCAATCTTTGACCCAATATGATATGTATCAAAACCAACATTGGGAACATTAAACCATTCCCCTAATAATGCGCTGTTAAATTCAATTTTAACAGTTTTAACAACACTAGTACACATACCGCCATCATTAGAGAAATTTACAATAAATTCTCTCATTAGGTTTGGAAAAATCGAATTGCAACTGTAGTTTGACATTAACAATTCCCATTCTTGATACTGTAAAATCTCATGCAATCTAGGAAAGTTCGTAGAATCATACCAATATTTTTCCAACCCGAACCCTACAGTCATCTCCTTTGAAACTTCTTCTGCGCTGTTTGGATCAACCTGCTTCGATCGCTTAACTACTCTAGAAGATAAACCACCTGTTGACATTTTTCTTTTGGTACAAGTGGGTTCAGTGGAGTGTTTTGGTGATTCTTGTGTGGTTTCAGTTGGTGTGGGTGGTGCATCCTGCAGTAATGGAGGTGGAACAATTACTCTTAGTGGTTTGATCGGGCATACAGGATTTGGGAGTTTTCTTGCCTGATTTAGAGGATTTGGGGGTTTTCATTTTTGAATTTTTGAAGGTTTTGAGAAAGAAGGAAGGACGGTTTCTTGAGGGATTGAGAGAAGGTTTGGGCAGGTAATGGGTAATGACGTGAAGCAGGGTTTTTAAATGATTGAAGTGACGGTTACTCCTCCAAGTCCCATCTCTTTATTGCCTTTGCATTACTTGAGTGAAGAAGAATCGTTTTCCCAAAACTCTCAATTCCATCTCTTTATTGGCCGTACAAAAAAAATGTGAAATATGAATAAAATATGAAATAAGAAATAAAGAAAATTAATTATGATTTTATGAATTATTATGAAGAAAATAATGAACATATTGCTTTGGTCTGTTTGAATTAACAACATGCAAATGTAAAAACATTCATAGTACAAACTTTATTACGTGTTTACTTGATCCATGCAATAATTGATTTTCAATCAAGATATTGAGATTGATTCCTGACCTTTTCATTCTCATGATGCTTCAATGGGAAATATATGCAACTAACTTTAGTGGAGCTTGATCATACCAAGTTCCAATCTCATTTTTTCATATTGTTCCCTAGGAAGTGGTTTGGTCAGAATATCTGCAACTTGTTCATTTGTGTTAACATGCTTCAATACAATATTTTTGTGTTCTACGTTATCCTTTAGAAAATGATGTCTAATGTGTATATGTTTAGCACGTGAATGATGCACTGGATCTTTAGATATACATATGGCACTAGTATTATCACAATAAATAGGAATGCATTCAACTTTAATACCAAAATCTCTAAGTTGCTGTTTTATCCAAAGCATTTGGGAACAGCAAGCTGCTGCTGCTACGTATTCAGCTTCTGCAGTGGATAATGCAACCGTATTTTGTTTCTTGGAACTCCATGAAATTGTACCATACCTGATGTACTCTTTCTATTTACTAGATCGCCAGCGTAATCTGCATCACTAAAACCCTTTAAATCATAAACATCACTTTTAGGATAAAATAGGGACAAGTCGTCTGTTCCCTTCAAATATCTCAAAATTCTCTTTACTGCCGTGAGATGTGATTCTTTAGGACTTGATTGAAATCTAGCACATAAACCAACACTAAAAGAGATATCAGGTCTACTTGCAGTTAGATACAATAAAGAACCTATCATGCCTCTATACATTGTTTGATCTACGTTAGTTCCATTTAGGTCGTCATCTAGTCTAACATTGGTAGCCATAGGTGTATGATTGGTTTTTGCATTATTTAGTCCATATTTCTTAAGAAGTTCTTTGATGTATTTTTGTTGATGAATAAAGATACCATTTTCAGTTTGTTTAATTTGCAAACCAAGAAAGAAATTTAATTCTCCCATCATGCTCATTTCAAATTCTGTACCCATAAGGTTAGCAAATTCTTTACATAACAGATCATTAGTAGCACCAAAAATAATATCATCAACATAAATTTGAACAACCAAAATATTAGAACCTTTATTCTTAAAGAACAAGGTTTTGTCGATTTTTCCTCTTACAAAGTTATTTTGAATCAAAAACTTTGAAAGTCTTTCGTACCATTGCCTAGGAGCTTGCTTCAAGCCATATAGGGCTTTGTCAAGCTTGTAGACATGATTAGGACAAGAGGTATTCTCAAAACCTGGGGATTGTTCCACAAAAACTTCTTCATCAAGATAACCATTCAAGAAAGCACATTTCACATCCATTTGATATAGTTTGAAATTCATAAATGCAGCAAAAGAAATTAAGATTCGGATAGCCTCTAACCTTGCTACTGGAGCAAAAGTCTCAGTGTAATCAATACCTTCTTGTTGATTATAACCTTTAACCACAAGTCTAGCTTTATTTCTAACAATTATTCCATGCTCATCAAGCTTGTTCCGAAATACCCATTTCAAACCAATAACTTTCTTGTTTTTCGGTTTGGGTTCCAAGTGCCACACTTTAGTTCTCTCAAACTCATTCAATTCATCTTGCATGGCAACTATCCAATCGGAATCCTTTAAAGCTTCCTCGTGATTTTTAGGTTCAAGTGATGATAGGAACGCAAAGTGTGCACAAAAGTTTCTCAATTGAGATCTGGTTTGTGTTCCCTTATTCATATCACTTATAATTGAATCAAGAGGATGGTATCTTTGATACTTCCAAGGTTTAGGCACAAATTCTCTTGAAGGAACAGTAGCATGTTCTTGTTCAGCAACTTGATTGACATTCTGTTCAGCTACTGGATCATTTTGCTCATCTGTGGGAACAGCTGGATTGGGAACAGTCTGCTGATCCTGTTGTACTGGCAGTTCCTGGAATTGATCAGTTTCTTCTGCCTCTTCTTGTATCGACTGTTCACTTGCTGTTCCTTGATCTTGCACTTTGATTCCTTCATCTTCATCTTCCAAATTTGCAAGACCTATTTTAATATTACTTGTTTCCTGTTCACTTGTTGAAAGGTTAGTTTCATCAAAGAGTATGTGAACTGACTCCTCTACGCACATTGTTCTCTTATTATAAACTCTGTAAGCTTTGCTTTGTGATGAATAACCTAGAAATACTGCCTCATCACTTCTTTCATCAAATTTACCTATGTTTCGTTTTCCATTCACATGAACAAAACATTTGCATCCAAATATACGAAAATAGGAAATATTTGGTTTAACACCTTTGAGCAATTCATAGGGTGTCTTTGAAGTGATTGGTCTAATTAGTACACGATTTAATGTATAGCATGCAGTATTAACGGCTTCTGCCCAAAAATTCCTAGGTAGACCGCTAGCAATCAACATGGTCCTTGCCATTTCTTCTAAAGTCCTATTTTTCCTTTCTACCACACCATTTTGTTGTGGTGTTCTAGGTGCGGAAAAATTGTGATTTATGCCATGTTCATTGCAATAATTCATGAAGTTTGAATTTTCAAATTCTTTTCCATGATCAGACCTAATGTGAACAATTTGATTATTGGTAGATTTTTGTGTTTTATTAGCAAAGGAAACAAACTCATCAAAAGCTTCATCTTTGTTTGCCAAAAATAAGGTCCACGTGAATCTACTATAATCATCAACAACAACAAACACATACTTTTTGCCACTACGGCTTTGTGTTCTTATTGGTCCACATAAATCCATATGAATTAATTCTAATGGTCTAGTAGTAGTCACAACGTTTTTTGATTTAAAGGATGACCGCACTTGTTTCCCTTTAGCACAAGGATCACAAACTTCATTTTTAAGAAATTTTATTGCAGGTAATCCTCTTACTAGGTCTTTTGATCTTAAAGTGTTAATCAATGAATAACTAGCATGACTTAGACGCTTGTGCCAAAGAAGTGGGTCTTCTTCAATAACACTTAAACACGTTAGACTGTTTCTGGGAACAGTGTCCAGGTCCACCACATAGGTGTTCCCTTTTCTGATTCCCTTCAGCACAGGGTCTCCTGTACTGTTCCTAGAAATTATGCATTTTTCAGAAGTAAACTTAACAGAGTTACCTTTGTCGCAAAATTGAGAAATACTTAACAAATTGTGTTTTAAATTCTCGACCAAAAATACATTATCAATGGCATGGGAACTAGACCTTCCAACCTTTCCTTTGGCGATTATCTCACCCTTCATGTTGTCACCGAAGGTTACTGTTCCCCCATCATAGGCTTCAAGTGAGAGAAATTTAGATTTATCACCCGTCATATGCTTGGAACACCCACTGTCGAGATACCATGAGTTGTTCCTCCTCACTTGAACCTGCAAAGCAAACTAATGGTTAGGTGCAGGAACCCATTCATCCTTGGGTTCCTTGTCGACAATATTTGAATCACATTTCTTAATCCATGTACGTTCGACATAATTTTTATTTGCTTTGACATGCTGTTCCCTCTTTATACATTGATGTTTTAGGTGTCCACTTTTACCACAGAAGGAACATATTTTGCTACTAGGGAGATCTACATAGAACTTTTTCTTTTTATCATTCCTTATATAGCCTAGACCTTCTTTACTTTTGGTTTTAGCATTTAGAATCCATTTGGGAATTTCATTGATTTTCCCTTTTCCTCTTAAGTTTATTTTATTTTTCAAATTTTCATTTTCAATTTCGTAGGATTCTAATTTTGATTTTAACTTTTGAAATTCAGTGCTAACCATGTGAGTAGATATGTTGTTTGCATATTTACTTAATCCTAACAATCTATTTTGATTCATTTCACTGTTTCAATTTCTCAATTGTCTCTTTTAAAACAACATTCTGATCTAGCAAATTAAAAAATCTGTTTTGTACATCTACTCTAAATGAATTTAGATAGGATATATGATCCTTGTTTGAGTTGAGGTCTTTCTCGATTTGGAGACACTTGGTATTCTGTTTTTCTAATTTTTCATGTGTCTCCAAGAGCAACTTAATCAATTTATTCTTACTGAGTTTAGACAATTGGTTTAGGGAGTGAGATAGAAGACATTACCTCTTCCATGCGCTCGTTCATCTTCAACATCTTTCCAGGGAACAGGATACTGCTCTCAGGGTTTCCTGATTAAATGAGGAACAGGGCTCTGATACCAATTGTAGAAATACTAATGGATGATCGAATGCAACAAGAGGGGGGGTGAATTGTTGTGTAGTAGGTTTAAGATTTTTGCTCAACTTTTTGCGGAATTATAATAAGTATAGAACAAAAACTTAAACTTAAAAACGAAAAGAAAAATAATAAAGGAGACAAGGATTTTTACGTGGAAACCTTCTTGGCCTAATAAGAAGGAAAAACCACGACCCCCCGGGATTTCAAAATTCTCACTATGTTAAGGCAATCAATTACAATTACACATAACAATGTTTTGCTTCACTTGAAGCTTCTCAATTCTCTAAACGCTTTACTCAAAGCTTCTCTACTTAGGCCTACTTCTCTTCTCTTCTCTTCTCTTCTCTTCTCTCCTTCTCTTTCTCTTTTCTCGATTCTATTCTCTATTCCCTTAGACTTCCCATAAGTCTAATTACAACAAAACACTCAATTACCCTTTACAAGGCCATTTCTCTTCTCTATTCCCTTAGACTTCCCATAAGTCTAATTACAACAAATCACATCAACCCTTACAAGGCCATTTCTCAAGAGGATAAGAATTAAAATAATTACTTAAGAAAAATATAATAAATTAATTGGCATTGGAAAACTGAAAATATTTTTCTTAAGATGATCTCCCTTTAATGGACACTCTTGAATCCTAAAAGGATTGATTTTTGATTCGAGCAAAGTCCCTTCTATTTATAGAGGGAACAGCCAGCAGTTACCATAAGCATAACGTCCACTATCTCACACATACCTCCACTACCCCCACGTTCTCAAAACAAAAGGTGGTGGAATTATGAAAGTGTACGGCTGTTATTTGCTCAAGGAAAAATCAGTTTCCTTAATGCTAAAAATAGCATAGGAGTTTAAAACATAAGATCCTAAAAAATAGG
Organism: Amaranthus tricolor; assembly: GCF_026212465.1. NCBI lineage: Eukaryota > Viridiplantae > Streptophyta > Magnoliopsida > Caryophyllales > Amaranthaceae > Amaranthus > Amaranthus tricolor. The sequence continues at coordinate 5,672,460 of NC_080053.1, read as the reverse complement.
AGATCTAAATCTAATTAAGAAAAAGTCTTGGGCTATTTTTAGAAAACCTAAAAATAGATTTACCAATTAACTTACTAATTAATTTAAGCAATTAAATTAATTCTAAACCATTACATCAACTTAAAAACAGAAAATAATTAATTCGCAATTTTTCAGTCGATGCTATTCTTCAGACCTGCTACGTAGGAACAGTGTACTGTCTCCAGCTTCAACATTCGTCAGAACTTTAACTCTAGGAACAGTAAACTGTCTTCCAGAGCAATTTCCCAACTTCTTGGATATTTGAGACATGTACATCTTCCACGAATCAAGTCATAGGCTTCATCAACGATTCACATTAAATCGGATATATACCTACAAAACAATCTCTAATAATATGTTTGTTTATTTAAAGTAAAGTCATCATCAAAACCTTAAGAGGCCAACAATACATATCTAAATGTAGAAATATTAAATTAAAGTATTACCTAACATTCAATTACAGATATTTGAGATCGGTTCTTCATAGAATGAAGAGTTTGACGGAGATGTTACCTATTAAATTCAGGCCTGCTTTGTTGTTGTATGGGATAAAATGTTGACTCATAAAGAAGACTATTGAACATAAAATGGAAATTACAGAAATGCGTATGCTAAGGTGGATGTGCGGTCACACATTGATAGATCTGATTAGGAACTAGAAGTTTTGAGAGAATTTAAGGGTTGCCCCTATTTCTTCAAAGATACACGAAAGTAGATTGAGATGGTTTGGACTAGAGTTGTTCATGGGCGGGCTACCCACCTGACTCGAAAAACGGGCGGACTTTGACGACGTTTTTCAAAAAAAAAAAAAAATTTGGATGAGTTATACCCGCCTGCCAAGATAAATGGGCGGATAGCGACGCCAAAATATACCAGCGGGCATTACCCGCCTGCTCACTTAATTTAATATATTAATTATTAAATAATTAATTAAATTGATTATGAAACTAGTAGTCTACTGTCTAGTACTACTAGTCTACTACATACCCAATTTTAGTAATTAGAGTCCACACCCACTTTAATAATTTTTTTAATTTATTATGATTGGAGATGTATATGTCTAAACTTCGTACTCCATAGTAAGATAAATCGATGATGCAATGCTTTTGTTGGATTATCCAACATAATATTTATATTCATGTAATTTGAGTATTTTGAGACTTATGTATTTGAAGTATTTTGGACGATGTATTGTATTTTTATTGCTATTAAACTTAACTTTATAATTTGTTGGTGCTCTTGTTCTCTGGCTTTTTATTTTATTTTATTTTTATTTTAATTTTATTTTATTTTAATTTTAATTTTATTTTATTTCTATTTTATACATTTTAATTATCTTATTTTATGTTAAAGGGTCACATTTGTGTGATGAGATGCAAGTTTGTGGAGTTAGCATCAGCATCATTTAGTCTTTTTCGTTGCAGGAACTATTCATGATCGTTCTCGAGTTGAGGAACTCTTTGGCCGCATCTCTTTTATGGGTATGAGTTATCGCTATCCTTCCCTCCCCAAGCGTTGCTCATAGTTTTCTATGAGAGGGATACATTAAAATGATACATTGAAATAATGATAATAATGATGATGACCTGACATTGCATTGGTATAGAAAAATATAGGGGGAGGAAGTATGTATTATGGTATATTGAAACTTTTTTTGACTTCCTTCACTACGTTTTCAAACGTTGTTAAAGTTACAAATCAAAGCATTGATATATGTTATTGTACAGTATATTGGTAAATAACTTTAAAATTCACATATGATTTTTGGCTTTTTAATTGACATATCATCATATTCAGTATATCTTATTTATAGGTACTATGATCAAGGTCTGGGAAGGGAAGAAAGACGGTAATTTATATCCATAAAGGAGAGAATGACCAAAGAGTCCCTAGACTCGAGAAAGATCCACTAATAAATCCTCAGGGTAATGCTCAGACATAAATAGACGATATAATTTTGGCTTTTTAATTGACAAATATAAAAAATATAATACTATAATAAATAACTTTTAATCCAACTAAATTGTTGACTATAACTAAACTAAAAGCTTCACTAAATAGAACTTTCATTGTCTTTTTAGCTTTTAAATCCATTTTTTCATATTTATAAGTAACTATTTATAAGGCCACTTGTTGTTGTGGACCTTTTCTGTAACAGCGATAGCTAGCTACATATCAACATAATTAGTCATTAACATACTTTAAGAATAATAATTTGCTTGATTATATTAATGTAATCCTAATTAAATACTACTCCCTTGGTTCCTATTTAGTGTTCCCATTTTTTATTTTAGACCGTTCTTGTTTTGGTAGTGATATTAGAAAGTACAAAAGACACTTAAAATATCCGAATGTGAAATGTAATTTGGGCAACTATTGGTATGCTAAAAGTGCTTTTAATCCTGCCTGAAAAGAGACTTCGAATCCTGCAACACAACGTTAGCCTTGCTCGAAAGTAGCATTCAGAAAAGCCTCTCTAACGCTCAAGTCAGACTGGAAAAGCAAAAAACAAAAAATGAATGACAATTGAATAAAAACAAGATTAATGAATTGTAGGATAAATTACAAGGAGTTAAGTGTGTATTTGATTAATTATAGATTGACCGTATATTTTGAGAGAGTAATGGTAGGTAAATATAAGCTTAGGGTAAAATTGAGTTACTGTAAGGTATTTATAGGAATAGTTGAAGGGTTAATTTAGTAATTCAACATAGGGAGTAACAGGCATCATGGATTGGACATAATGGGGATAATGATCAGGTCTGACTACCAATAGTCTACCATAACTAATCTAGGGTTTCAAAAAGGTTGCCTGGAGAATAAGTTAAAGCTATCAGGTCATAAAGCCCACGTGGCAACTAACTAGATTTAGGTCACAAGGGTATTTGGGTAATTTTGTTATAAATATAAAACAATCAAATGTTATCTATAACAGTTCTATTTTATTTTCCAAAAAATCTTTCTATTTATATCTTATTTTTTTGAACATAATTAACTTTAGTCATCCTAATTTTAATATTGTTTAATTTTTATGATCCCCATATATTTTATTACTGATTTTATTTTAATATTTTAATAATGTTTATAGTTTTCACTTGTTTCCCATTAACTTTATTTAATATTCCCTCCAATTCAATTTAATTATCTCATTTGGTTTAGTCACAAATATTAAGAAAATAAGGGGACCACCTAAAATAGCAGACTCATGTGTAATATTGGGTGTTTTTAATATTAAGAATTTGAGGGGACCACTTAAAATAGTAGATCCATGTGTAATATTGTGTATTTTTAATATTAAGAAAATAAAGGGACCACCTATAAATATAGGTCTTAAAATAGAAATAAGACAATAGAGGTGAATTGTCAAAATAAGAAAATGGGACTATTAAAAAGAATTGGATGGAGTATATTTTAATTTTTTTGGTCTTTATATTTTTTTATTTTTCAAATATTTTCCATCAATATTTTTATAATTTTAAGTTTTAATAAAATAATATTTTTCGTCATCTTAAAAATTTATTTCATAAAAATTTATCATAAAAACATCAAATAACATCAAATACAAACCAAAAGAGTAGGAGAGATTAGAACCTATCCCACGACAATCTATCGTTAGATTTTTAGGTGATGTACACAACCCACGTGAAACATCAAGTCGGAGCAGTCTCTTTCTTAATTAAATTTTTTTAGCCAATTTATAATAGGAATTGATAAGTTTATGAAGAATAATTTTATGGCTTTTGTATTTTGAGTAATACATTTGATTTGTGAAGCTTAAGTTTGCTTAGGGAAATTTAATGTAATAATTTTAAGGTATTGAGTTTTCCTTGTGATAATTAAAGTTTTTTAAAAATCCATGCGGTAATCTTGAGATTTATTCAATTCATCCTCTGTGACCTTTTTACCTAAAAAACATTTGGAAATGTTGATTTAGTAATGATAACGATTGTTATACGCATATTTAACCTTTTTATTAAATCTCATTGCATTGGAAACTTATATTGCCCCAAAATATAAACTCAAAAATGTGACTTGGGGAAAAGATGAGAAAGTTAGGGTTTATGTTTTGGGGGAAATGTAAGCTTTTGATGCAATGAGATTTGATAAAAGGGTTGAATAGTTGTACAACAATTGTTATCCTCACTAAACTAACATTTCTAAACGTTTTTTAGGTGAAAAGGTCATATAGGATGAATTGGGTAAACCCCATGGTTATCGTGTGGATTTTTAAAAAACTTTGATTACCACGTGAAAAATCCAATATCTCAAGGTTACCACGTGAAATTTCTATTATATTTATGTGATCTATATGATTTGTTATTTGTTTATTTTTTATTATGACTTATAATATTTGTTCATTTACGTATGTAATTTATTTTTTTCATTTATTTATGCATTTTTTCCATTTTACCATATATCTCACTTTTTAGCTTTTTTTGTTAATTTTTATAATTTGTTTAATTTTTATCCTTCAGGTAGTATTGTGGAATGTATTGTACTTGCTCCATACATTGTAGTGTCGCTCACTCACATTTGATTTGACTTAGGTTGCTTCATGTGGATTAAGACATTGAGTGATAATGTTTCATACTTTCTCCGTTCTATATTAGTGCAACATAATGACACTATTTATTCATCACTCTAAATTTTTAATTAGATTTTAATCTATAAATTAATACTTGAACGAGCAATGGCGACGCTCTATTGCGACGGTTAGTTTTGAACCGTAGCAATAGATACTCTATTGCGACAGTTAGGACCCTATTGCTACGATTATTTTTAAACCGTCGCAATAGACTACTTATTGCTATGGGACGGATACCTATTACTACGGTTGTGTATAAACCGTCGCAATAGACCTTCAATTGATGAAATTATATTAGGGCAGTGTTTGCCGGGAAATGAAAAATAAAAATTTCACTTACTTTCAACTTTCCCACCTTCACTTACTTTCTGATTCATTCACTCTTACTTCTCAAAACACCCTATTTCACAAACTAAATTTTAATTTCCTCTAAAACTGAATTTAATTTCCTCTAATTCTTCTTTGCGAATTTCGATCTACTGTTCATTGGTTGCTGTGGGCTGCCGTAAGTGGTCGTTGTTGCTGCTGCCTTTGGACGGTTCTGTTGGGTCGTGGGACGGTTCTGTTGCGTCGTGGGTAGCTGCTGGTTGGTCGTGGGACGATGCTGCCGCTGTCATTGGTGGTTGCTGCTCTGTTGTTGGCCGTCCTGGCTGTTGTTCGCTACACCTGTTCAGCTGCTGCTAATTTTTGCTATTTGTTAATTAATTGGTTGAGGTAATTTCATAATTCAAATCTCTGGTTAATCACAATCATAATTCTAATCTCTGGTTAATCATAATTGGTTGAGTTGCTGCTATTATTTGCTATTTGCTATTTGTTAATTAAATTTTTAATTATTTTTTATTTGACTTATTATTAGTAATATAATCATAATTCAAATCTCTGATTTCTTGATACAAGTTGATTAATTGTTAATTGATCTAGTGTTTTTGCCTTTAGTATAAAATCTTATAATACTTACTTTTAGGAAATGGATAAGTGGTGGGAATTTCCTAGATGGAGTTATGATTATCAAAAAGGAACGGATGAATACATTGAAAAAGCTTTTGCTACAAGGTCCCAAGGAAATCAAATTAGTTGCCCATGTTGTATGTGTTATCATCGATATTGGTATGGTCAGAATGACGTGAAAGTTCATATCATTTGCAATGGTTTTGTACCAAGAAGTGATGAATTTTTTGGGTTTGGGAAGATGGGTGATGAAACAGAATTAGAGGCACATGTTGAACCATTGAACATGAATGATGGTATACAAGAAATGTTTAACGTTACTCTGAGAGAAGGGCCAAATGATGAGGCAAAGAAGTTTCTTAGTCTAATAGATGAAGGCCAACAAGAGTTATATCCTGGTTGCAAAAAATTCTCTAGACATGCGTTTACAATTCGCCTTTATATATACAAGTGTGATCATAAGTTGAGTAATGTTGCATTTTCTGCTTTGCTAGCATTGTTTAAGGAAGTTCTACCCGATGATTCTGTATTGCCAACATCGTTGAATGAGGCAAAAAAAGTGTTGAAAGTTTTAGGTTTAGATTATAAAAAAATCGATGCATGCCCTAATGACTGCATGCTATATTGGGAAGAGCATGCAACTGCAACAAGTTGTCATGTTTGTGGGGCCTCAAGGTGGAAATCGAACGAAAATGATCACACTGAATATACCACAGAAAAGGCACATAAAATTCCAGCAAAAATTCTACTTTAATTTATATGTATATATATATATATATGTGTATATATATATATATATATATATATATATATATATATATATATATATGTATATATATATATATGTATATATATATATATATATATATATATATATGTATATATATATGTATATATATATATATATATATATATATATATATATATATATATATATATATATATATATATATATATATATATATATATATATATATATATATATATATATATATATATATATATATATATATATATATATATATATATATATATATATATATATATATATATATATATATATATATATATATATATATATATATATATATATATATATATATATATATATATATATATATATATATATATATATATATATTCTTTAAATTACTAACTAATAACCTTATTAACTCAAAAACTTTTTTTTCATTTTTCGTGCATAAAAACTTTTTCTTCAATTCTCCGTGCATGACACAAGAATCTTCCTAATATTAAATAAATGAGGGTTTTTATACCATATGCATCAAGTGCATAAATTGAACTATTATGTTAATTGTTTAAATAATTTTTATAAATTAATAATATTTTTTTATTTATTTCATTCTTATTATTTTCTTTCACTCTGTACCTAATATCATAATTATTCTTCTGTAAATTAAGTTCTACAGTATATTTATTAAAATGTAGTCCATTATTGTGAGATGAAATTTTTATTTTTTTATATATTTGTTTTGTGAAAGGAAAAATGAGATAATTAAACTTATACATCAAGTGCATAAATAAGAAAAATATTATAAGAATTATACACCAACAGAGATTTTTATGGAGTCTTGACATGAGCGGAAGCGATAATCCCCATGCTGCCACATGAATATAGCAACCCTAAAGTGATAATACCCACCCTTCAGAACCCCCTCAAGGAGGAGGAACCACAACTACTTTCTTGAGTAGAGGATGGAGAGAAGAATCAAGATTTCTCTGAGGTTCTAACTTCCTAAGAAAGACACCACAAGCCCCTAGAAGATTTAGACAACCATATATAAAGGCCTCAGGGTGATAGGACCCACAGGAGTGACAGAGTAACCCTGAGAAGCACGGTTATTAGGATTGGGATTTTACCTAAGATCATTGAGGGGGTAGTATCGAAATTGGTAGAATCGGATCGTAGGATAGTGTGATCTTACAAATAAGCATTAATGTGCTTTGGATAACTAATTATCAATTATATTTGTTCTCTTTTTCAGTTTTAAGGTGTAAGTAAAACTTATTTGAATTTATCTATTACGTTTTATTTTGAAAAATAGTAATTTTAATAATTATTTTTAAACTATAAATCATGAAAAACTTGAATTTTATAAAGACATTGATATAATTATTTTTAATATATATTAATACGTAAGTGAAATCTGTATTATATTAAAATGTTTTACGATTGAAACTATCCATATAGGATCGAATCGTTGGATTGTAGGATTGTAGAATCGTGTTATGATCCTACCACCTAAATTCTTGAGCTAAATAGGATCGCTCGATTCTACCACATTAAGATTCTACCAACGATTTGGATCGGTCGCCTGTTTTTAGATCGTAAGATCGTAAAATCGTAGATCAGAATCGGGATTCTGACAACTATGCTGAGAAGATTATAATCAGAGATAAAAATACCAGCATCTTGAGAAGACTACAATAGCTATGATGACGTGTCAAGTGGTAGTTGTGATCACTACCTCGTATTATACTACTACATTCACCACAAAAGGACAAAAGGATAACTGTAAAGTGAGAATCAGCCAATCAATGATCTCCACATATATTTTGAGAACATTCCAAAACTTTTTGCTGATCCCAAGAAGGAATCTATTAAGGTAACATGTCTAATATGCCATTAGGATTTTGGAAACCTCTCCTAACCCACTACTATAAATGCACAGTGCCATGCACTAAGAAAGGTATGTTAACTCTTAGAATTTTGAGCAATCCTAAGCATTCAAGCATTCTAAGCGATTACTGTATTCATCGATCACTACAAAAAACTCTTGAATTAGCGATGAAAAATTGGCGAGGGGAAGTGTTGGTCGCCCAATGGCGACGACATGGCGAGCAAAAGATGGGTCGCCAAAGCAAAAAGCAAACTGACGACGAATAGGCGAGGGAAGGTTTGGTCGCCAAGGCAAAAAGTAAATTGGCGACGAGATTCTTGGTCGCCCAGGCGTCGCCACAGAAGACATTTCTTTTTAATTTTTAAATTTTATATTTCCCTGTTACGGGCGACGGGTGCTGTCGTCGCCCTTTTGTCGCCAAGTTCTTTTTTCCTTTTTGTTTGTAATTTTAAATGTTGGCGACGGGTAGAGTTTCTCGCGAATGCGTCGCCAGTTTTCTTTTCACTTGACGGTCCATTTTTCAAATAGCAGGCGACAGTTTCTTTGGTAGCCCTTTGGTCTCCATGTATATGAATTTGTTCGCCATTTTATTCTATAAATAACCCGATTGTTGTATCGTAGTATTAGTATATATTGGAAGCTAAAGAATTTGAAGAGGTTAGTGAGTTTTTTATTTTTTTTTATATGATTTAGTTATATTTATTTTAATTATTTATTTTTAGTTTCTATTGTCATTAATTTGATTTAATTTTATTATTGAATTAGTACATATTTTATTTACTTTGTTATTTACTTGAGTTTTATATTTACTTGATTTAATTTTATTATTTAATTTCTATTGTTATTTTCTTGAGTTTTTATATTTTTTATTATTTTATATTTTATTTTTATTGACATTAGTTTGCTTTAGTAGTTTTTATTAGAATAATTATATTATTATTGTCATATATTGTTATTGTCATTAACTTACTTTATTGATAAGTTGAATAATTATGTTATTATATTATATTTAGGTGTTAAAAATGAGTTGTAGGCAAGAAAGAAGTTGGATGTACAACCGACGAAAAAAATGGAAATTTTAGTTTAAGATTTATGAGAGGGTTGGAAGAGTTTTTAGATTTTGCTCGTTCACAAAGCATGAGTTCTGAGATTAGATGTCCTTGTAAAAAGTGTAAAAATTGTTGTTTTAAGGAAGCAGATGAAGTAAGGGAACATCTAATGAGAAGGGGGTTTGTTGAAAATTACTATGAGTGGAAATATCATCAGAACACAGAGATAGGAACAACATCTGATGTTGTAGCGGAAGTCGGAGAGCAATCGTCAAACAATCCAAATCCATACTCACAAATGGTACATGATGCTGTAGCTAGTGTGTTTCCAGACAATTACCATCACTTTTTTCCCTCACAGTATAATGTAGAGTCAGTAGATAATGAACCACCGGTACACATTGACGAATATCCAAACCCACAGTGTCAACAGTTTTTTGAGATGTTAAATTCTGTAAATAGTCCTCTGTATGAAGGTTGTAAAAATCACACGAAGATGTCTTTTATTGGTCGACTTACAAACCTGAAGACAGACCATCGTCTCACTGAGAGGTGTTACGACGATATTAGTGGTATTCTGAACGAAGTGTTACCAGAAGACAATACGATGGTAAACAACTTTTACGAAACGAAAAAACAAATAGCTGCTCTTGGATTACCTGTTGAGAAGATAGATTGTTGTCCTAACGGATGTTTGATATATTGGGGGAATAATGCGAATGCAACTTGCTGTTACATTTGTGAAACTTCTAGATGGAGAAGAAACAGTAAGGGTGATAAGGTTTCGCGGAAACAATTTCATTATTTTCCCCTAGGGCCCAGATTACAAAGATTGTATGCTTCAGAGGCAACAGCTAGGCATATGAGGTGGCATGCAGAGCACCGCACTAAGGATGGAGAGATGATACATCCGTCCGATGCTGAAGCGTGGTTGACATTTAACGACATTCATCCAGACTTTGCATTGGACACTCGAAACGTGCGGCTTGGTCTGTGTACATATGGTTTTAACCCATTTGGAAGTTCGGGTCAACAGTATTCATCGTGGCCTGTCATTTTAACACCGTACAATCTTCCGCCATGGATGTGCATGAAGAAGCCGTATATGTTCTTGACCGTGATTGTCCCTGGGCCGAGTAACCCAAAGCACAACATTGACTTATATCTTCAACCACTAATACAAGAGTTGAATATGTTGTGGGAGGAGGGTATTTGTACATTTGATGTGTCAAGAAAGGAGAATTTCCAACTACGAGCAGCTTTAATGTGGACGATCAATGACTTTCCGGCTTATTCGATGTTGTCTGGGTGGAGTACTGCGGGCCGATATGCTTGCCATTACTGCATGGATGATTCTCAAGCTTTCTACCTTACGCATAGCAAGAAGGTGTGTTGGTTTGACTGTCATAGAAGATTTTTAGATAAAAGTCATCCCTACAGGAGAAATAGAACAAATTTCAGAGCAGGCATTGTTGAGAATAGAGACCCAACTATCATTGTTGAGCAGCGACCCAAATGATTGGGCTAGCAACTATTTCTTGAATAATTTGTCGAGTAGCCACGACGACAATAACGACGAAGATAACAGTAACCCAGTTCAAGGGAGTAGTGAAAATACTCCAAGTGATTCCGTTCAAAATATGGAAGAGGATGATGGAGACGATCCTCGTCCGGATCTTCCATGGCTACCAATAATAAACAAGTAAATATTTTAATCATCTTATTATCATTAATATTTTTTCAATATTAAAATTTCAATGTTTACTAATTTTCTTAATTATTGTAAGATTTAATCCGATATCCGGAAATACCATCGCATCCAAAATAAGGGCTACCTTCAATCATAGGCAAGATGTCGAAGGTAGTACTTGGAAGGGTGTGACAAAACACACCAAAGATTTTTATTTTAATGAGTTTAAGGTAAAATTATTATTTTGTTGTTTATTTTTAGACTTTGTTATGTATAAATTATTTTAAGTAATTTATTTGATGGAATATTTATTTATTTAGAAACAATACAAATGGGACCCTCGTCTCGAACATTTTGTTCGAAGGTCGTAGGAAGAGAAAGCCGCAAAGCGCTATGCGGATATGCTTTTCAAATGGCGTAGGACGTTGAAAAGCAAGCCCGAATTTAAACCTCCTTCCATCGATAATGAGACCTGGGAGCGATGGAAGGCGGATTGGGAACGCCCAGATAATAAAGCCGTTTCGGCTAGAAATTCCTCCAACAGACGTGGAGGAAAAGACAGAGCTGAAGCCACCCATATAGGTGGCTCAATCCCGCACGCCAAAACAATGCGGGATTTGGTGAGTATTTTGTAAATAAAGTATTATTAAATTGAATTTTTTTATTATCTTTTGTTAGTTTTAAGTCGTTTTTTTTAATTATTTCAGGAACAATCAAAAGGTCAAAGACCCACGGCCTACGAAATATTTACACGAACGCATGGGATCTTTGACAATGACACAGGAGATTGTTCGCAATGGACAAATAGCAAATCACAAAAAGTTAATGTAATAATCTATTAAACTTATTTATTTATTTATTTTTAGTATCAATTAATATTTAGTTTATTGGTAATTGATTTATTTTTTTTATTGAAGGATGAATATCGTTCTTTGATGGAGGAGCATCCAACTCGCGACCCAAGTAAAGTTTGGTTGGATGCAATAAAAAACGTAGAAAGCGGGTCAAATAAAAAAAACAAAAAAAGCAAAGAGGTTTTTGGGGTTGGGTCCGCCTCTCAGATTATTTATCCTCCCGAGCCAACGGATATTCCGTCTTCTCAGCCTGCACAACCTGATTATGACGCCATTATACAACAAAGGTTTGCGGATTTAGAAGCCCGGCAAATGGATTTTAATAATCAATTATGGGAAGCGATACAAAGAGGAAATGCTCAGACAGCCTATGAGTATCATCAAAGGATGACTGAACAAATAGCAAGAGAACGAGAACAGTTTATGAAATTCCTTGAATCGCATTTTAATTTGAATCAACCCCCTCCTCCACCTCCTCAATGAATGATTAAAAATATTTGTAATTTTTGTGAATTTGTAATTAAATATTACATTTATATATAATATTTTCAGCTTTTTCATTTTAATATATTTGTTTTATGTGTTTATATTTTTGTTTTATAATTATAACTAATATAAAATATATAAAAATATAAAATACATATAATTAATATAAACATAAAATATAAAATACATATAACTAATATATATAAAAATTTAAAATATAAACACATTATACTATAAAATATAAGGCGACGGCATGGCTATGAAATACAATTGGTCGCCAGTCATGTCTACGGGCGACAGCTTAGTGGTCGTCAATTTGTCGCCAGAAGCGACGTCATGTTCGTCGCCCTTTTGTCGCCAGGTGTACCTTTAGGGCGATGGATAATTTCGTCGCTTGCTTGTCGCCAGGTCTTCGTTTAAAATGGGCGACGAACGGGCGTCCATTTGGGGATTAGCGACGAAGAAATTAGCGACCACCAAATAACCCGTCGCCCGCCTGTCGCCAACCCTATTTTTGACCATTTAGCTATCAAATGGCGACGAAATTGTCTGTCGCCAATTTGATAGTTTTTTGTAGTGGATTAAGGATCTCACATCCGTAAACAAGCCCTAAGTCTTCTTCTCTAAAGCTAAAGGCCACTGTGCACTCTAAGAGAAAGGTTAGGCAACCTTTCCCAAATATCTACTAATCATTGAAAGAGGTCCTCTGGAGCACCCCTCTCCGGCCCTCGTTTGTTCTCCTGTGCAGGACAAAGCTCAAGACATTCTAAATAGCAACTCAATACCTCACCAGCAGTAAACTTTTGTGGACTTAAAACACATTCTTACTATCTTTACTAAAAGGGTTGATGGTTCAGTTTCCCACAACAACACTTTTTAATTGGCATATAATTTTTGGCTTTTTAATTGACAAATACTAAAAAAATATATTGTGATAAAGGATTTTTAATCCAACTAAATTGTTGACTAGGAGTATTAGTTAACGAAAAGCTTCTACAAACAGAACTTTCTTTGTCTTTTTTGTTTTTAAATCCATTTTTCTATATTTATAAGAATTTAAAAGTGTTTATAAGGCCACTTGTTTTTTCTTTGACCTTTTGATAGCTAGCTACATATCAACATAATTAGTAATTACCTTACTTTAAGAATAATAATTTGCTGTGATTATATTAATGTAATCCATTATTGAGTGATGATGTGTTAAATGTCAATAATTAAATACTACTCCCTAGTTTCCTTTTTAGCGTTCATGCTTTCTATTCTATGTGGTTCTATTTTTTTAATCTTTCTATTTACATTATATTTTTTTAATATAATATACCTTAATCATCTTAAATGTAATATTTTTTAATGTTTATGGTTCCTATATATATTTTACTACTTTTATTTTAACATTTTTATGATATTTATGGTTTTTACATATTCTTTTATTAATTTTATTTTAATATTTATTAATGTTAGTAGTCTCTATTTATATTTTTATTTTCCACCAATAATTAAATAATTTTAGTATTTATTAAAATACTATTTCCATCATCTAAAAAATATAATTTTGCTTAATTTTCATTTGTAAGATTTTAAGGTGAGATTGTCATCATATACATGTACATAATTCACGTGAAACATCAAGTCGGAGCAGTCTCTTTCTTAATTGAATTTTTGAGCCAAGTTATGGGTTTTTTTATTATATCGTCGTTTTGATTGGGAAAGTATTGAATATCGATTATGATTTCGATGGGGTTAACGAGTACTACTGTATTTTAAGTCTTTATTTTTAGTTGGAATTCACTATATTTGTAGTCGCTATTTGTATTTTAAGTAAATATTTTTTGTTGTTGCCTTTGCTAAATTTGTCATTTTCATAAGAATATATTTTATTAAAAACATTTTTAAATAACTAATGATGAAAAATTTTTAAAAAAATTTCTTGACTCGTTTAGTCGACTCAAACCCAAAAGTAATACGGTACAACCCCACCCTAAATTAACCAAAATTAAAAATAATCTGATCTGAATAAATCAAATCCATCTAAAGTGATTTGACCCGGATAGAAAAAGTTATACTGTATGGAGATGTGGTAAGTATGAAGATGTATCCGCTTCATTTATGAGTATTTTTACAATTTTTTTTTTATTTTGATTTTTAAATTTATTATTGACATTACTATGTTACAAATGTAGTGCTGGTTCGTTATTTATTATTAAAGACCATAGTAAATTGACAATAAGATGTAATTGCAATTTAAACTGGAATATTTAAGTTATGTATCAAAATATTTAAAAATCAATCTCTTTTTATAGCGATAAAAACAAAATAATAAATAATTAATGACATAATCAGCCGAACAAATCTGAGATCGATTCATACTCTTTACAAACATTGAATTTATAATAAGAAATGAGTAAGATTTTTTAAAGAATTAAATCAAGGCTTTAACATTTTTTTCTGCATCATGTGTTGATTAATTGATTTATAATAAGTATCTTGGAAATTCTAGGACTTATAATCTCTCTGTCTAAAGTTAACCCTTTAAATCTCTTTATTTTGTTTTTCCATTAAGAGGAGAATTTTGAATTAAATGGATTATATGATGGAAGAAAATTCCTTAAAATATTTGTTAATGTCAAAGTATTAAGTTTGAATTATAAATATCTTTATTGCTATGCTTTATTATTGTTTGGAATGACATGTTTTATATAGCTTGGCAATTTAAGTTCATTTATTTTAAACTTATATTGAGACTAGTTGTAGTAGTCACTAACTAGATAGTGTCCGTGCAATGTACGACTTTATTAAATTTTTCCACATATTTGTATCATTTAAAAAATTAAATGTTAAGAAATAAATTTTACATTATAGTTATATGTCATTTCACTCTGAATAGTTGTATACATTATATACATTGCATGATTTGTATCATACTTTGCATTGTGCGCATAGATGATTATGAAAATTTAGTTCATGACAAATAAATCGCAACAAAAGAAAAAAAATTTGATTATATATTTAATATAATTATATTTATATTTCTATTTGTTTATTTTAAATAAAAGGGCAAATGGTTCATACATAAAGTATATACAAAATTATGATTAAATTTAACACAAAAATATGTAAAATTACTCTATAAAAGTTTAAATACGAAAATTAATTTGTTTGTTATAAAAAAAGAAAAGTGAATTGCATAAAGTTAGTCACAACTTAAATTATATTTGAATTAAGCATTGCATTTAAGTAATCAATAATGTAAATAAAAAAAATCCTTATAAAAGTATATTATCTTTTAATCATTTCAAAATATCCAATACACTAAAGATAGTCATAGCTAAAACGTAATAAACTCAAAGATATAAATATTAGTCATAATAACAATGACATCAAGAATGCTGCCATAGGCAAGATTGCTTGGCATATTAGTAGCTAGGCATGGCCACGGTCCGGGTTGCACCGGTTCCGTTCCGGTTCCATCCGGTTCCGGTTCCACCCGGTTCCGGTTCCATTTGGAACCTTTCGCGACCGGTTCCGATTCCGGGCGGTTCTAAACGGTTCCTTGGCGGTTCATGAGGCGGTTCCGGCGGTTCCAACTCACAGGACGGGCGGGTCGGACCATCGGTTCCATTTTTATTTTTTCTTTAAATATTTATATAATAAAAAAATACTATAATATTGCGGACGTACCTTTGATGATTACTTGATTATTAGCGAAATTCATTGCTTGTCAAGTTGTCATCGTTATTAAAATATTTACTAAAAAGAATGAAAAAAATAAATTAATAAGAAACGAATCAATGATAATGTCGATAAAGATGATTAATAAAAAAAGAGGGAGAAAATGGACTTGAACCTAGTACCCAAAGGAATACTAAGCTACCTACGTATCCCGAAGGAATCAAAGCCCACGTAGTTCTTTGTCATACCTTTTATTTATAGTTGTTGAATGTTGATTTATCGTTGTCCGATTGATCCTATTCGTCTTCGTCATCATCATCTGGTTGGTTAAATGCTTTCGCTGACTCTCCTCCTGACGATGATGCAGATGTATCCAACATCATCCATGGATCATCATCGTCGTCTTGATCATCATCGTTCCTTAGTCCTTGTGTTCGAATCTCCGCTTGATCCCAATCTTTCTTGCAAACACATATTTGAATACTATGTGGAGCAAGACGAGATCTCTTTTCGTCCAAAACTCTTCTACCTGCACTAAAAGCAGACTCCGACGCAATTGTTGACGCAGGAATTGCAAATATATCCTTTGCAATTCTCGATAAAATGGGAAATTTTTACAGATTTTTCTTTCCACCACTCTAAAATATTATAGCTACCTTGGTCAATTTCAAAGTGGTGTTTAAGATAACTATCTAATTCTAAATATGAGGTGGAGGGTGAAGAAGAAGATGATCCTACAAAACTATCATCTTGACTCATTATATTAGCTATTACCGAATTATAATAAGAGGGACGTGCCGAAACGCTAGCACGCCTAGACGTATCGCGTTTTGTGTTATATACACTAGCGTAATAATCATAAAGTTCTGCTAAATATTTTTTACATGTTCCAACATAATTATGTACATCAGTAGGCGGGCGATCTAACGATTGGTAGTAAAATCCTATTACTTTAGTAAGGACTTCAGTTTTAAAACATGGGTCTAAAATGGTTGCAATTCCATAAATATAAGGAAAATCGGTAAAATATGTCTTCCATTTTTCCATCATATCTGCAAGAATCGGCTTCAAATATGGGTTAGTATCATCATGCGTATGTTTAAGGAGATGATAAAAAATGGTAATACACTCACTTATTACTAAGTGAACGTTCGGTTCATAAACATATGAAAAAATCTTAGTTGCGTGGTCATACGCTTCTAATACATTATGTACACCTATAGCTAATTCCCAAGTGTCATCAGCTATATAGCTATCTGTACACTCACTATACAGTTGTGTTATAACTGGACGATAAGCAATCGCCTTTCTTAATAAATCGTTGGTTGAGCCTCAACGTGTAGGAGTATCTAATGACCAATACACTTTTTTTAGTTGATATTGGTCACATAATTGTTTATATCGTCTCTTTATCTTTCCAATCCTAAGCCACTTCACTATATCTCTAATTGGTTCTAATAAGTCGCTTAATTGTTTTATACCTGCTTGGCAAGATAAGTTAACTATATGCGCACAACAACGTATGTGTAATAAGCTACTCCCAAGGATAAAACTAAATGTAGGTTCGTTAAACAAAAGTTCTATACATTTAATGTTAGCGGTTGCATTATCAGTAGAACAACAAAATATCTTATCTAATAAGTTCCATTCTCTGCATATCTCTACTAATCTATATTTTATGTTTTCACCGGTATGTCTTTCTGGCATTGTCTCAAAAGCAATTATTCTTTTTTGAATAATCCAATTTTGATCTATCCAATGTGCTGTTACACACATATAAGATTCTAAATGTGGGGGAGTAGACCAAATGTCAGTTGTTATGCTAACCCTACCATTAAAAGATTTAAACATTTCAACTAATTCATAGCGCATTGATTCATATAATTTAATTGTGCGTCTTTTAAGAGTGCTCCTAGGGATTGCTCTATATTGTGGTTGCAAAGTTTTTATAGTGTAACGTTCGTATGCCCTACTTTCACCATGGTTAAATGGCAATTCATCACAAATTACATACTTAGAAAATTCCTCAATCATATCATTACGATTATATTTAAAAGGCATACCTGTGCTGGGAATGTCCCACTGTCGGCTTCCACTTGTGGTCCCGCTGCCGCTTGCTGCATGAGTTTCTTTTGTGATTCCATGCTTCTTTGCCAAATGTTTGTTAAAAGATCCCGTACCACCACCTAACACGTATTCACAAAACACAATAAATAATTTTTTATAAAATATGAATATATAATGTATGTATAAAAAACTTAAAAAGTATTTACCTCTAGCGAAACTGTATGCAACTAAGGGCTTTACTCCTTGACTTTCACAAATTTGACAAGTGCATAAGAAAACATCTGGATTGTCGGTTGGTTCTTTTGTAAAATACGACCACACATGTAAAACAGCTCTACCACCAGAAGGTGGCGTTGCCGGAAAAGGTTGTCTTACTGGTTCATCTTCATCTAAATAAATAATTTAAAATTATAAAACTATAAAAAAATAAATAAATAATTTAAAATTTAATTAATTTGAAGAACAAAATTATAAAACTAATCGATAGTTTGGAAATTGACTCGTTTACCACGAGCTTGTCTTTGTTGTTGTTCTTGTAGTTGTTCTTCATGTGATCTTGTTGATGACTGTCGAGATACATGTATCCCAATAGGGGTCGTTGGTTCCTCTTCTTGTTCTTCTTCTTCTTCATCAATTTGTATTTCTCTTTCCACTTCTTCTGCATAATTATGTAATTCTGGGTCGTACCCTTCTGGATAATTTGGTTCATAATTATAATTACTAATCGAAGGTGTTGTTGATACCGACGGAGTAGAAGTGGCCTTTCTTTTGGAGGAGCTGGAACCTCCCAATGATTTTGCCACTTTAGTAACTTTTTTTGAGGCTTTTTTCAAAAATGAAGACATGATTGATAGTATTGAAATAATAATAGAATTAAGAAATAAATAATTAATTAATAGACTAATTATGTAATTAACTAAATTAAAAAATAATTAAAAGACTAATTATGTAATTAAGAGAATAATTGTGTAATTAAAGAATTAAGTAGAGAGAGTAGGAGAAGAGATAAGTTGTGAATGAAAATGATTGAAAGTGATGAGTATTTATAGGAAAAATGGCAACGGCTATATAACGGCTACTTTTCACGGTTCCGGTTCCATGGAACCGTTAGGCCGGTTCACCCGGACCGGTCCCGGTTCCAGTTCCATGGAACCGTTGGACCGGTTCAACCGGACCGGTTCCGGTTCCGGTTCCGTGGAACCGTTGGACCGGTTCACCCGGACCGGTTCCGGTTCCAAATCGCGGTTTTTAGGTCCGGTTCATGAACTTTTTTTTCCGGCAGTTGCACGGTTCCGGCAACTTTTTTTCCGGCGGTTTCACGGTTCTGCGGTTCGGAACCTGTCGCAAACGGTTCCGGTTCCGGATCCGGTTCCAAGCCTATTAGTAGCCTTCAAGAATCGCTTTGGGTTCGTTGGGTACATGGTGTATATACTAAAGGAGGGAATTAACTGATCTTCAACCCTCCTGTCACTGCTAGCTGGGCGTTCAAAAAATTATGCAAAGGTAAGGAGGCAGTCAGCCAGTGGATGAATGCAGTGCAGGATAACATTAGCTCAGTGTATAATAGTCTCAGAGTCCATTCTCCTTCTGTAAAGTGGGCTAATTTGGTTTGGCACAGACTCTCTGCCCCAAAAACTCGATTCATTTTCTGGTTAGCCATGCTCAACAAGTTGAAAACTCGGGAAAAGTTGAAGCATGCTGGTATTATTGATGAGGATTCTTGTCCTTTTTGCTGTAATGATAGTGAGTCTGTTATGCATTTATTTTTTAGCTGTCATTATAGTCAGCAATGTTTTTTTTAGCTCACCTCGTGGATTGGTGTTAATATTAAATACGACAACATCTTCTCCATGAACCCTAGACAATGGAAGGTGTTAAGGTTCAAGAGGAAGAACATCCTTGTTTCAGTCTGCAGCCTTATTTATATGATCTGGAAAACGAGAAATGATTGTGTGTGGAACTTGAAGCTTATGTCTGTTCCGAAGCTTATTAGTGATGTTAAATTTCTTGTAAAACATCGTATGCAAAGTCTGTACACGTTGTCTGTTGGTATGCTTGATTAACTTGTCTGTCTTGGATAGTATATAGGCTCCTATGGCACTATGAAGGCTTTTGCCTTTGGTTTAGTTTGTACTATTTATTTGGTATAATGAAAATCTCATTTCTCCAAAAAGAAACAATGACATCATTGTTGAGTTTTAGTGGAAAAATTTGTGTTTAGGTTGTGACACGTAAGCAATATTAAATAGTGATGATACTAATAGTATTTTGTTTTATTAATAGTTATAGATTATAGATAAATATTTCCCTTTGTTGAGTTAGTGAATCTTGCTCAATGATATATTGAAATATAATTAGAATATCTTTGATTTTCTTAAACGCCCCTATGATCTTAACTTTAGAATTATCTATTAATTCACTAGACCATTTTTGGTAAGTATATCTCTAATATATCTTTTTTGGAGAAAAGATATTTCATCTCTTTGAAATCTCGAAGAAAGCGTGTGATCTTTCCAATATGGTAAGTTTATGAGATCCTTATTGATTAGCTTAATTGATTGATATATTACGAAGAGATTATATTTTACTAAGTAATTATCTTGTCAATTTTAATGTGATAGAATTTGATTATTTATTTTGCAAAAAAGATCTACAAATGTATTAAAAGAGAATTTTTATTTGAACGCCTTGACTAGGATATATTCAGAAAAGTAGTCGTTAGAGAGTTTGTGCCTAAAAGTATATAAATATATATGCTTGAAGCGTACTATTTGTCTGCGATGTCTTATAAAATAGGGTCATTTATTATATTAAAAGATAAAAAATTTCCATTTCAAGAAACATAAGTCAAGACAAAAGATATTGTAACATTCTATTAATTCAAATATAAAAAAGATTTACAAACAAATCACTTAAAAAGTGTTGCTCAGAAACGAATTTGAATAGCACTATTTAATATTTGAGGCCCTTATTTTTTGGGGCCTTAAACGGTCGACTAACCGAGATACCCTAAGTACCGACCCTGGCTTGAAGCTTGAAGCTTGAAGCTTGAAGATGCAAGCCAGTATTTTGCAACTTTAACTGCTATATACAAAAGCATTAAGGCCTTCATATAATCCTCATCATAATTGCTTCTTGTGCTCACATCAAAAAAAATCTTTTATCCTTTTAATTTCTTTAAGTCTTCTTATATTTGAGATAGAAATTTTATTTTAATATAACTCTCAATTGTATTATTTCTAAGTTATACACAGAGTCTAAAATAAATCTTTGGTTTAAGAAAGAAAAAAATGAAGTTTGGAGGGAAAATAATGTTTCTTTTGCTCAATAGGGAATGAGTATCTAGTTAATAGCATATGGCAACGAGGAGTATTTGGAAGATAAGTGTGACCTTCTTCAAAAATTTGTACTCTAATATTTCAAGTGAAAGTGAATAAAAAAACTTTCCAAAAGTTGAATAGTTATAAGAACTCAAGTGTGGAGAAGTATGTCCTTTTGAGGGACGAACTCCGTAATTCGTTTGTCTTCTCTATTATTGTTTCTATAACTATTCTTATTTAGTTTTATCCTACAAATTCATAGTTAGAGTTATTGCTTAAATTTATTCCCTAAACAATTGTTTTAATTCTCACGCCCTTGACTGCTTCAGTCAATATCCCGACTAGTTTTGAAAAATGTTTGTCATAATTTATTCTGTAGAAAGTGTTAGAGATGGTGAACGACAACAAGAGGGGGTGAATTGTTGTTGTAATAAGTTTAAGTATTTTAGCCTTGTTTTTGCGGAATTAGATTAAAGAATTAAAACTTAAACTTAATGCGAAAAAGTAAAGAGACAACATAATTTTACGTGGAAACCTTCTAGGCCTAAATAGAAGGAAAAACCACGACCCCTCGGGATTTCAAAACTCTCCGACATGTTTTAGGTAATTCGTTACAATTACATAAAACAAACTCAACTTGCTTCACTCGAAGCTTCTCTAACTAGGCCAATTCTCTTTCTCTTTCTCTTGCTTCACTTGAAGCTTCTCTAACTAGGCCAATTCTCTTTCTCTTTCTCTTGCTTCACTCGAAGCTTCTCTCTTCTCTAGCTTTACTCAAAGCTTTCTAATTCTCCCCTAGACTTACCCAAGTCTAGTTACAACAATTCTCTCAAAAACCCTTTACAAGGATAAATTCTCTAAAGATAAAATTAAAGAGTTGCACAAAAAAATATTATAAATTAATTAGCAAATTTTTGGAACAAAAATATTTCTTGTTTTTATCAATCTCTCTCGTATGGATTCTAAGGCTCATACGAATGCAATTTGAGAAATAAACAAGTCCTCTATTTGTAGGAATTTATGTAGCTAGTAAAAAGGGAATAACTACCCATTATTTCCTTATTCCTAAGATTAAGGAGAATAAAATGGATCTTGAATCTCAAGGGTAAAAACTTACGGTTAAACCCTTATACTTATTCTCATAACCAAGGAGAAATAAGTGGAAGCTTTATTCTCAAGTAATAAGCCACGGTTTCTTTTTCCTAATAATAGGCAAAGTAATTTTTCTCTCAATTAGATCCAAAACACAAACCTATTTTTAAGGAGAGAAATATTCCACTCTTTAAAAGAGTACACGGTTATTTTAAGGTGGTTATAAAATATTTTGCCAATCAACTTAATGATTTAAATAATGCAACAAATTAATTTTAACTAATACATCAACTAAAAAATCAGAAAAATAAAATTAACAGAAATTCCAGCTGATGTAACTTCTCCAGACTTCAGTCTGAAAACAATGCACTGTCTCCATTTTCCAGTAACGTCAGATCATCAAACTTAGGAACAGTAGACCTCCTGTTTACATTTGACAAACTAAGCGATATACCTTATCTAACTTCATTGGATTCTTTTGACAAGTACACGTTCATAGACTAAGTCATAGGCGCTTCAAAGATCCTTAACAAGACCGGATATCGACATGCATACAATCTCTGAAATACATTTGTTTATATAAGGTGTAGTCATTATCAAAACCTAAGAGAGCCAACATATTCAACTCTCCATTCTCAAGTGTTTCCGTCCCCTTATTGAGTTTTGAAGACGTAAATTTAAAATAGAACTAAATTTAGACAACTTCATTCATTTCTAAAATGCAACCCAATAAAAAATTTGAACTTGGAGTCAAATACATCATATATATATGATGGGTCATGGGTCAAAAAATTGTACTAGTTCTTATGTTTTACCCTACTTTTTCACAAATATAGAATCCAAATTAAATAAGAGTAATATGTTTAGAAAATATTTAGGATTCTGCTGGATCTGGGTTTGCCCAAAGTTAAGAAGTGTAAGTTAGTCTTAAGTTTATAGATCAAGTTCACTTTTAAGAGATTAGACCTATATCATATTAATTTTTATTAGGCTAAAACTCTTGATCCAAACCCATTCAGTTTAAAAATAAAATCTATTTTTATAGGGTTAAATATGCGTTCAAAAATGTTTAATAGGTGTCATTAAAGCATGGGTTGTGGGATACGAATCAACAAAGACTTAGGTTGGGGCTAAGTCTATTGGTTTGGTCTAGGCACAAGTTGGATGAAAATTGGTTATTTGTAGGGCTATATTTGGTTAATTGGGGCCGAGTTAAGGGATTGAATATTGGATAGGATACATGGATCGAGAGTGATTTGAATATAGTATACCTATATAAATTATGTTTTATGGGGCCAAGAACTAACCCAGACACATTTGGTCTCACAAAACTAAAATCTACACAACTTATGGTTCTGATCAAGTTGGATCACTAAGTGTATAAAGGATTCAAGTCTATAAATCAAGTATGAGTTAGAGTCTTTTTCAGTTGGTCAACTTTAATGTAAAAATATCAAAGTTAAATGTAATTATTGGGTCTCATAAAATGAAACATTTCACTAAAATTGTGAATTAGGGTCAATTTTGGGGCAAGTCCAACTAGGCACAATACCCATTATTGTTATGACAATACTTAGTTTTAACGCAATTAAAGTAAAAGTTTTTTAAAAAATCATAAAACCACAAAATGTAACAGCCAAGAATCGTCGAACCTTCGACTGATGGAGAAAGAATAGGTTGTTACTCTGAAAAGAAAGAAAAAGAAAAATCTAAAGCGTAAACTAATATAATTATAAATAGGAAAATTTACCTAGAATAATTCAATATAGGAA
The DNA here is from genome assembly GCF_026212465.1 of Amaranthus tricolor. Classification (NCBI taxonomy): domain Eukaryota; kingdom Viridiplantae; phylum Streptophyta; class Magnoliopsida; order Caryophyllales; family Amaranthaceae; genus Amaranthus; species Amaranthus tricolor. The sequence continues at coordinate 5,648,262 of NC_080053.1, read as the reverse complement.
AATTTACCTAGAATAATCCAATATAGGAAAATTTACCTAGAATAATTCAATATAGAAAAATTTACCTAGAATAATCCAATATAGGAAAATTTACCTAGAATAATCCAATCTATTCGTGATTTATCTACAATAATTCCACCTATTGAGTAACTATAAATAATCTCAACTTTAAGGAGTATTTGCCTATTGTAAACTTGGGTAACCCGATCACTTACTATAGTAGGTAATTCACCAAAAAAGTAAATTGAAAATTAATTTAAAATTAGGGAAAAATTTTAAAATTTTACATAAAAAATTTCTAAATAATGAAAAAATCATAAATTTTTTTTTGAACATTTTTTTAACATTTTTTTCGACATTTTATTTTAATTTATCTTTTTTTAAAATAAAACTTGCTATAGCAAGTCATCCAGTCACCGGATTTGCTCTAAGAAAATATCCCTCAAAATTGAAATTATTTCCAGTTAATCAATAGGTGGAAGTATTATAGGAAAATCACGAATATGTTGAATTATTCTAGGTAATTTTTCCTTATAAATTTTACTTTATAAAATTGATTTAAGGCATTGCCCACAAGGACACTTCACAATGTTTAGGAACACAGTTTCATCTAAATGTAAAAAAACTAAGAAACAAAACTTGAATAAATTTTTTGATCTAAAAAGAAGGTCAGAACTTAAAATTTAAGACAAATTTAAAAAAAGCTACGCAATGCATATAAAAGAATGTTTTACAATTTGAGAATTTATTTAAACTACAAATAAACTCCATAATAAGATCTCACTCAATTTAATTGCTTCAAAAGTTCATCATGTGAAAGTAAAACTCATTGCTCAACATTATTCAAAGTGGAATAATATATCGCATTTTAAAATGTACGTACATTTTATAAAATCCAATTCCAAAACCAATTTACACAAAAAAAATTCGGAATTTAGTCGGTATACCTCTACCGACTAAAATTGTTAGTCAGTATAACAATAGTCGGTAAATTAAATAGTCAAAATTCCGACTAATAATTGAATGGTAGGTTTAGTCAAAACTTTGGCTGTCTTGTTTGGTAGGAAGTTGGTCGAAATTCCGACAGTTTTACTACTAACTAGTCGGAAGTTTTCCTAACCAATGGTAGCAAAATAGTCAGAAAGTTCAAATATCCAAATTTCAGCAGCATTTCCAAATTCCAGCTATTAAAATACTATTTTTTCGACTGACTTTCAGTATGAAATCAGTCGAAAGTTTTAAATACCAAATTCGACCTGATTTTTCAAAATCAGATAATAAAATAATATTATTTTTCTGAATTTTTTAGACTAAATATTTAGTCGGAAAACAGTCAGTGGGAAGTAAAATGGGTATCTTCCGACTGTTTTTGTATTATGTTATTATTATTTGATATATCAATATTATAGGATATTATATTAATATAAGATATTATATTTATCATATAAATATAATATATTATATTAATCATATTAATAATACATAAAACAATACAATAAAATTGTTTACAAATAAACAACTAATAAAAAAAATAATAATTGTTTTACAAATAAAAGTAACTGAATTGTTCGAAGGGATGTTCTATAAGGTAGCAACATACTTTTATAAAATGCCAGTGGTATTAGCAAATCTATAAAAAGATTCCACAGAATAACAGGTTATGTTGTACTTAAAACTGCAGTAACATTAATGAGCTAAAAACATTTAATTGGCCGTTAAGTTGTGAATTATCTTAAAAATATTCTATATCATAGCAACATACTTTTATAAAACACCAGTGATAGTAAATTTTAACTATAAAATCTAGTATAGCTTTAAGAAAATAAGACAAGGGCAAATAAAATATTTTACAACTTTGACCATTTAATACAACTTTAAACAAATTATTGAGTAGGACAACCGAGACTTTCTCAACTACAAAGTATTATATTGTCAATCTTTACTTTTAAAAACTTTGTGAAATAAGACTCAAATTAAGAAAATGGTCTCTATAGCTAAAGCAATGATTTTAAAGTTTGATATGTATTGAAAAGTGGTTAATCATATGTTGTATGTGGCTTCAATATCGAATCCAAGGAGAAAATTGAATGTGTGTCTTATCATTTTGAATTTCTTTGTAAAGAGACTTCTAAGTTTGAATTTGAAAGATTCGGAAAGATTTTGAAGAATTAGGTCGATGAATATGAAACAGTGCATAATAAATCCTTTTTCGTTTAATTGTAATTGTAGGATTATTTTTTCTTTTTAAGTTAAATTTGAAGGACGTATTTTCTTTGTTGAATTGTATTAGAAAGACTACTCAGTTATTTTTTATACTTTTAAATCATTAGTATAATATCAATAAGAATAAAACTTGATAATAATCCGAACTTCGTTGGAGGTTCGAGAGTTCGAATCAGAGCAAAGTTGGAGTACGCATAATCCGAATCCAAGTGGAGGTGGAATTAAAAAAATAATTCGAGTTCACTAAAACAAAATTGAGTTTTCGCATCATAGGATTTAGTGACATTAAATCAAATGTCGTTGATTTATATTTTTAGTATAATAATTATTGGTTTTTATTTTAAGTTCCACTAAAAAGTGATTAAGTGGCACTTTATTTGGCCTTTAATGACATATCTAATTTTTACTATAGTCTATAATGACATTTATGAGAAATGTCACTAGATCTATGTCGCAAAAAGTTTTAGTATGATTTTTTATTATGTTACTAAATAATCTAATAAATGTCACTAAATCCACTATATATACCACTAGAAATTTAAAATTGTGACATTTATATTAAATGTCGCTAAATATATTCCACTAAAAGTATATTATGTTGTAGTGGTTTTATTTGGAGCAAAGTCGAAGAGTAGATAATCTGAGTAGAGTCCGATCCATTTCCATCCCTAACTAGTTGTTGAAGAGTTGATTTGTTTTTTTTTTTTTTAAGTATAATGAGATAAATATGATATTTTTGGAAGAATAGTATAGTGTATGGTATGTTTTGTAAAATATGATGTTATTTAGGGATGAAAAATAATGGTAGGGGGTTAAATATAAAATTCAAACTTCCGACTGAATTTCCGATTAAATTTCCGACTAAATACCAACTAAATGGCCAACTCTATATTTATTGATTGATTATTGCTAGTCCGAATGTTAGTTGGTGATGTTCCGACTAACTTTCTCATATTTTAGTAGGTAGTTAGTCACAAATTCCTACTAGCATAAAATCAATAGGAACTTAGTTTAAAATTCCGACAAACACCATTTTATCGAAATTTCAGTCGAAAATTTCTAACTAGACTGAAATTCCGACTATTTTGATGTTAGATTCGCAATAAATATGGTGATGGTTATCTCAAAAAAATTAATAATAATAATAATAATAATAATAATAAATTGTTGATGGTGAGAAGAACGTGCTTAAAAGAAAATAGATAAGGGATATTAGTATTATCTGAATTCATGGTCATAAAATTAGTATACAGAAATCAGAAATGGTCCAATATTGATTGTTACGTACATTTATTATGACTCTTGATATTTTGATATTAATGCTCTGCACTTGCTTCTTCATATTGGTCCCTAAACAACCCTCACTTATTTGACAATATATCATAAACTCCCTTCCTCTTCTTATTTTATATCAAATGTAAAATGAGTGAAATTTAAAAATAAATTGTTAAGATAAAAGGAGTATAAGTCTATAAATAAGATTAAATAGAAGAGAGTGAATTATTGCCAACAAAAAAAAGTACAAAATTAGTAAAATAAATTTAGTAAAAAATAATGCATAATAAGAGCCACAAAAACATTATCAATTTTTTTGGTAAGCCATTTGTTCATAGAGTGGGCACTTAAAAGAGGAACTCAAAAATAAAAAATAATGATGTACACAATTCATGTACTTAAAGCAAGGCAATGTTGATGAAACATGACAAATTGTTTCAAAACCCCAATGATAGATACTCCAAGTTTAATCCCTATAAGTTTTTCATACACCATCAAATGTCTACGTATCCATTAGGACTCGCCCACTGTATACTTTAAAGTGATTTTTTTTTATGTTAGTGGATAAAATATATTATGGGACTTTAACTATAAGTTTAAGCTTTGGTTGAATTGATTTCTTGACATGGTATCAGAAGCCAACGTGACAAGAGGTCACGGGTTCGAATTTAACCACCCCTCATTTAAGTGGAGTATTTAGTACCAAGTATAAAGAGGACCTGTGTTGCATCCACACTTCTAGCCAAAAGGGCTCTCATGTGGGGGGGGCGTGTTAAAATATATAACATATCTTGGGGCTTCAACCATAAGTTTAAGCTTTTGGTTGAGTTGGTTCCTTGACATGGTATCAGAAGCCAGTGTGACAAAATGTCACAGGTTTAAATCTCAATCACCCCTCATTTAAGTGGAATATGCAGCGCCAGGTATGAGGAGGGCCTACGTCGCATCCACACTTCTAGCCTACAGGGCTCTCGTGTGGGGGCGTGTTAGAGTATATAACATATCTTGGAGCCTCAACCATTAGCTTAAACTTTTGGTTGAGTTGGTTCCTTGACATTCTATAATTTTAAAGTGATCAATATAATTTTAAAATAGTCATTTACAATTTTAAAGAGATCACTTATAACTTTAAAGTGTTCATTTATAATCAAAGTAATCATTTACAACCTAAAAGTGAGTAATTATAACTTTAAATGGATCACTTATACTTTAAAAGTGATTGTCTTTTAGTCTTAATAAAGTGATCAATTATAATCTTAAATTGATCACATACGCTTTTAAAATGATAAATTAGAAAAATGAGTTAATTGTATGAGTCTATCTTATGATCAGACAATTTCATACAAGACTTGTTAATTTTATTTTTTTTTTTTTTTGAAAATGTGGCTTAATAAGATACCATTATAATCTTTAAAGTAGAGGTGGCAGGTTGGTAAATTAAACCTTGGTTAACTTTGTTGTTTGGATAATAAACTTTTGACACACTAGCTTGTGATTGCCACTAATTACTTTTGATTGACTATTAATTGCGTGACCTCTTTTTAATAAAAAAATTCAATTAAAAGTTATGGTAAAACTTATTTTCAAAAATAAGTACCTCTTATTCTAGAGCTGAGGTTTGACTTTATTCGCAGTTAATAATAGCGACCAAAGCTCTATAATGAAAAAGTTAAATATTTTGTTTGTTGTTACTAATAATGAACAAAATAAACCCTGGTCAAACAATGTCAAACCTTTATTCGCAGTTACTAACTGCGAACAAATATTTCACCTTGTTTGACATTGGTGGAAATGAATTAAAGTGATTCTGAAACAATTTATAAAACGCATTAGTTCGCAGTTAGTAAATGCAAACAAAGATGTGGTCAAAAAAAGTCAAACATCTTTTGTTCGAACAAATGATGTTTGACTATTTTTGACCACATCTTTGTTCACAGTTACTAACTGGGAAGAAATTAAGTGACTTTTTTTTTACCAAATTATTTGCTAGTTGTTACACACTGCGAACATACCTAACCTAAGACTTGAGCTACAGATGCTTATTTTTCAAATTAAGTTTCACCAAAACTTATATATTGAAATCTTTTGTATAAAAAGCTTATCTTCTTCAAATTTTCGTCTTTTGTTGACATAATGTTTTAATTTGTCAATTAGTCTTGATGATGAAAGACAATAATGTTCTAATATTTATATTTATATGTAAGTCAAAGCTAGAATATAAGAATTGTTATAATTGAGACTACTCTTGTAGGATCGGATTATTGGATCATAGTATCGTAAAATTGTGTTATGATCATGTCACCCATATTCAAGACTTAGGAAAAATTGATCCGACCCGAAAATTAATCTGTAACCCAATCGAAAAACCACGTTGAAACTCAAAAATGTTGACTTGAACTCGAAAAATGACCGAACCCGAGAAACCCGTTTTAAACAGATCGATCGAATCAAGATCGGGTTAGACCCATCGGGTTGTGCAGCTGTTAAATAAAGGAGTAAAACTTCTACATTTGGGGGGACAAACAAAAAAAAACTTATGTTTTTATATTTAATATAATTTTTACTTTTATACTCTTAATATTTAAATTATTGTATTATGTTTGCGTCATTTGCATATCTTTTTTGTTTTATGATGCATTTTAAACTTTTTCAGATTTCTTTATGTTGAATTATTATTATTTGATGGTCAAAAAATTGTGTTACTATTTTATGATTTGGCTAGGCACTATAGTAAATAATTTTTTCGAAAAAAAGATTATCTATTTTCAAATTCGATGATAAATTAAGAAATCCCACAAATGTTTTTAAAGTTAACCCATAAAAAATAAGATGGTAACCTGTTGTGTCAATTCGAACCTGGTTAAAATCCGGAGTGATCCGACATAGAACTAACCTGATCTGAAGTTGATCCCGACACGAAAATGACCCGATCGAAGCTGATTTGGCCCAAAACTTTCCCAGATCTAGATCTCGTCATTATTAATACCCTGCTAAAGATCCAACGCGACTATTGAGAAAAGATGAGAATTGGTTCATGGCCATTTCAGAAAACTCACTTTATTCCGAAAATTTGAAAAAAAATTAGCCTTTTGAACAAAAATAGTCAAAAATTAAGCTTTGGGCAAACTTTAATCCCAAAATAAGCGTTTATGGCTCATAAGCTAGGTTCGGTATGTGTTCGCTATTAGTAACTGCGAACTTAGAAAACGAGTCAAAATATAGTAAAGTCTCTGTTCAATGTTACTAACAGCGAACAAAAGCAGACCTAGTCAAACCTCTGTTCTCTGTTACTCACAGCGAACAGAGATTTGACTTGCTTTGTCCAGGTCTACTTTTGTTCGCTGTTAGTAACAACGAACAAAGATGTTGACTTTTTTTTACCAAAGTCTATGTTCGCTGTTACTAAAAGCGAACAAACACTTGACTTAATTTCAGCTTCTGCTTTGGTTCGCTGTTATTAACAGCGAGTATATACCAAACCTAGCTTTGGAGGCAATGGAGCTTATTCGGGATTAAAGTTTGCCCAAAGCTTGAATTTTAACTATTTTTGTTCAAATGACTTTTTTTTTTCAAATTTTCCTTTATTCCAACCTTAAACTCAAACTCTACAACTTTAAGAAAATTTGAACAAAATAAGCAAATTTATGTAAAAACTTCTTGAACTGTGCATGGAAGAAACTTAATTCCCAAAATAAGCACGAAATTTCCAAAGTCGTAGTTTGAATCTATTAGCTGTAAGTAACAGCGAACAAAGGAGAACTAGTCAAAAAAAGTCAAACTCTTTGTTCACTGTTACTAACAGTGAACAAAGACATTGACTTTTTATGACCAGGTCTTTAATTCTGCTGCATAATTAGCCTCGTGACTATTCGCTGTTACTAATAGTGAACAAATACCTGGTAAAAAAAAGTCAAAATCTTTGTTAACTGTCAGTAACAGCAAACAAAGAGCTTGAATTTTTTTGATCAAGTCTCCTTTGTTCTTTGTTACTAACAGCGAACAGATTCAAACTACAGTTTTGGAAATTTCGTGTTTATTTTGAGAATTATGTTTCGCCATGCCTAGTTTAAGAATTTTTATATAGTTTTGCTTATTTAGTTTAAATTTTCCAACTTTGTTCTTCTAGTAAATTTACAAAATGGTTTTGAATTTGAAGTTACGCTGAAGTTTATTTCGAACATCCCACAGTCAAGTGGAAACAGTGAATATATATAATGTTAGCTAACTCTTTAACTGATATATTGAACAAGCTGAGTTTGCTTGAGGAATGGACTCTAAGCACAAGAAAGGATATGAGCTATCGTTTGTAAGGCATGTGGTTTATCGGCATGCTTGTTCAAATTTCTAAGACCAATGTCGATCAAACATCAACTCCTATCCTTTTGTTATGTTCCTTTGAATGCAACGCTCCAAAACAGACCTTTTTTTCCTTCGCCTTCCTCATGCCATTATATTCTTTATCCTTCATTTCCGCTTTTAAATTCACCTCTACTTACCTACATATGTATAATTAGACTTTTATTTTCCCCTTAAATATTTACCATCAATATAAGCATGCACGCATGAATCAACCTTAAAAAAAAAGCATTGTACACAGGCTCAATAATAACATAATCTTTTGTTCACAATAAAATTATACAAAAGATTATCTGAAAAACTCACATAACTTGGAGAAATTCAGCAAAGCTGGGGTATTTTGGTTCCCAACCAATTTCTACACGAGATTTAGAATTGTTCATTCTTTTACCCAGTGAACCATCAGTACCTGAGACGATGAAAGCCAAATATAAGTCAAATCTCAAGAACTAGAAAATATCGATTTTGAGATCGAAATACCTGTAAAAGCCTCAAACTTGTCGCTGAATTTTCCACTCTTATTAACCAGGTCCATAATTTCTTGCCTGCACAAGCAAAAAGAATGGTTTACTTTTAAACCGGCAGGAAGAGTTGTCAGACATAAACGATGACAAGAAGATCACCTTGACAGAGGATGATTGTCACAACCCAGGAATACCCTTGCACGAAACTTCTTCTTCAGAATCGCGTTTGTCAGCGATGCTGCATCCTGAGAGAACATCACCCAAAATACCGATGAAATGCAAGCTATTTCACAAAAATGCATCAGATGAAGACAGTGCATGGAGATATTGTAGGTATAACTTTTAAAAATACCCAGATGCCTGTGCAACATAGTTAGAAGCTGCATTATAAATTCATCTATTGTATATCCAATTTACTGATATTAGATTGTGAAGCAACATGAACCTTTAGCTAAAATCTAAAAATCAATGGAGACAAGAAACAGAATCTGACGAGTTCGAAATAAAATGGAGTTAAATGGGAATGCTGCTTTGGGAGATATATTAGCAAACAGGAGAGTAAAATGTTTTACTTCATAGTGAATAAGGTTGACAAAGTGATCCGGACGAAGTTCACTCTTCTTTTGCCTCAACCAATAAGTGTGAGCACCTCTATCAGCTTTGTTTACATAGTTAAGGTTGTTATCTGTATCTTAGATTCCTTTTCCATCATAGTATATGTTTGGACTTACCCAATGCATACCGAGAGACACTAAAAAGAGATCAGAAGACAAAAAGGATATATAGAGTCCAGCCAAACGAAGAACACAGCCACCATGATCCAGAACAACATTTTCTGCTTTTAAAAGGACATCAGTCCTCGGACTCCTACCCATTGGTACAGCAGGAGTATCCTGTAAAAACAACGAAGAAATAAAGACTTCAAACAATATTGAACATAGACAAACTTTGCACGTAATGGAACAAAACAGATATCACCTTTAATGAGGGAAGTATCACAATATAAAAGTTTGAAAGTAGACTCTTGTAACAACGAAAATTTAAAAATTTGCAGAGCAGTTGGGGCATTTAGGAGTATATTGCCTCCACTGTCGCAAGGTAAGATTTCCTTGATATTCTCAATAACCTTAACCATAATTTGCTATTACTTAAAATTGTACGGCATTGAAAAGTGAATAATTTCAACAGATTCTTGTCAAGTCTCTAGCAACAACAATGATTGTTTTTAAAAGAAACACTCAAGCAAGAACACAATTATTGAATGATGTCTGGGACACATCCCCCTCAAATAGCAATGTATTTCAGTAATGATTCAACAATATAATAACAAAATAACCCTTACAAGGCTTGAACAAACACTTTCAAACTTAAATTATTCACCTTTAATGGAAACCACTCACTATCACTTGAAAGACACTCACTAGCCTCTCAACTCTATTTTCTCTCTATGTAATTGCCTTCACACCCATTTTAAAACAGATTTAGGGTCTTTATATAGCCCAGTAAATCATTAGAATATCCCTTAGCAATAGTGAAATACGTGCCCATCAAGTTTTCAGCAAATAACAGAAAACCCGACATTAGCCCTGCACCCAGCTGCTCGAACGAGCACTGCCTCCATTGTGTGCCTGTTTAAGACACCCCTTAGGCACCATTTTCTTCACATTAAATAAATGATCCAAACCTTATGTAATCAGACCCTAATGCACACACACTACTCTCCTCTAATGTGTATGCCATAGTGTGAGAAATAAGATGATCAAATTCAATAAATCCCAAGAAAGTTACCTACGCTGCTTCATTAATGGGCGTCCAAACGATTGGGCAAGATAGGTTCAATAGGCTAAAGTCAATCACAACACTTCTCCATATACTTCTATAAAAACGACACCCTTCCCAACATTTTATGGTAGACCCCCTCCTCATATAATAAAAATAGGGCAGCAATAAACTTCAATTGACAGCTTATAATAGATGCTACAAGAGCTAGATACAATTTTGGATGAACTATAATTTAATCTCATGAACGCACTGTGCTGATAAAAATAGAAGAGCAGTGGCATTCATCAAAGCCTAATGAGAAGCTTGCCCCTAGATTTTATGGGCTCTACATGACAGTACAATGTATGGGCAAGGTTGCTTATAAACTAGACCATCCTACTACTAGCTACATTCATTCGCTTTTTCTTGTATCTCAGTTAAGGAAGGCAGAAGGAGCAAAGACAACATAAGATATTCCTCCAGTACTATATGTAAACTTGGAAAGATTGGTTAAGCAACTAGATATGTTACGGGAAGGCTTACCAAAATCAGAAGCTACATGGGAAAACTATGTGAAGATGATGAAGACATTTTCTATAGCTCGACAAGGTGATTCTTCAGACAGAGCCTATTTTCATGCCAACTAAAAAGGGTGAGCGAAATGCTTTGTTAACCTATAAAAGGAGGCAATAAACAGATCAGGAAGGAACAGATAACAGACTCAAACAATAATGCCATCTCAGCAGATACTGTTAAAATTGATTAGAATTTTCAGTTACAACGAGCTAGTAAAAATAAGGAATTTGTTGAGACTGTCTGCTTCATGTTTTTAGGATTATCTCTTATAGATAGGAATAATGTACATTGTAGAGGCGGGAATTTTTAGATAGATAAAAACTGAATTTCGTCAGGGAGTTGAGTAGTACTCGAAATTGATGTGTTTGTTTCTGATTAAATCTTTAGCACATAAATCGGTTTGATTTCTCTCATAGATGTGATATATAACATAATCACACCCCAATACCCACTACTCTCCTTTAATGTGTATGACATAGTGTTAGTAATAAGGTGATCAAATTCACCCTCCACACTAGACTAATTTTTATTTAGCACAACAATGTTATTTGACTATCAATAAATTAACTAAGAAAAATGACAATATCCTAATATATAAGTACATAATTCGGGACTAATACTCAAATTAAATGTATATGTACTTTCATAAATTGAAGTAATCAGATATAAACTTTGTACGATATTGCTATCGAATCACAAGAACATATGATGATGGCAACAATGTAAGACAGGGGTTAAACACCTCATCACAACTCCCATTGTCAGAACAGTCAACTAGTGCAGAGCTTGAAGTGAAAACAAAGGATCCTTCACCATTCCAGCTTGAGGTTGCTTCTCTGATTGTCATACCATGAAAATAGTTAATACGAGTAATAAGGTTCATGTACTAAAAGTTATAAGTTATTTACCTTAGCAAAAGTATTGGTATAACAAACAAAGAAAAAATTGTCAAAGGGACAAATTATTAATAACTTAGATATTAATAATCTATTCGATATACTTATGATGTGCATATTAGCAGCAACTCATGGTCACATATTTTACCTCATGGTGACGTGATTCGGTGTCCATTGAGACAATTATTTGTTTCAGAAGAGTCTTGACTTGGTCTTTTGAGCAAATTGCATTGGTCTTCAAGTCATCTGCACTTCTTGTTTATGTGAAGTTGCACATGATATTTGCAACCAAGGGTCAATCGGAAACAACTTCATTAGTCTTATCACTAACAAGGATAAGGTTGCTTACATCCGATCTCCAAACCTCACCCTAGGTGGGAGCCACTTATGGCATTAGGTAATAAAATATTGTGGAATTTAAAAGACTGAGGATATTGTATGACATAATGCAGCTGTAGCTATTCAAATAGTGTGATTGCAGCTAGGTTCACGTATCATATATGGCATTTTATTTTTTTAAGCAATGTGTTGCTGCATAACTTACACTACAGTGGCCTATCAAAAATTATTCAACTGGAAGGACCCAAAGGAAATGAGTGAAATTAAAAAACAAATTCTACATATAAACAAATCATCCAGCTCACACATTTTTGGAAGCTAATTAAATATGCACTTTTTCCTTCTTCAAAAATAAATAATAGAAATTTTTTGGGTAGTAGTTCGAACAAGTGGTCCGATTTCTTGGCTTCTTTGTACCAAGAACAAGGAGCTCCCCACCTAGAGGTGTGCAAAAGAAATTAAACCTAAATTTTAGCAAACATTCCAACTTGTTCTAACATGAGAACCAACCAACAAAGTAGTTCAAGACATTTTATTCGAAGCGACATGATCTTTAATCGAAACAAATCTCAACCAGATATAGTGGATATCCAAACCAAAAGATAATTAATGTTTTTGTGAATGTTCCCGACATGAACTTGCATTATAATAATTCAAACCCAAATTATATCTATAGTTAATCTCACCGAATTCAATTTGAATCATGAAAATTGACGTTTGAAATCTATAGTTGACACTATGAACATACTTAGAGTAAGGCTGGAGTATTGAATTACAAATTCGAATGGAAAATGAACCCAATTTTAAATATACATGGAAAAACTTAAAAAGTAAAAATACAAATCATTCTTCAATCAAGAAATCAATGTTGACGTAAACCAATTATGATTTAATTCATCTATCTTCAACTTAATATTCAAAAGAAAATTAATCATATACGATAGGTACTAATCAAATTAAAATCAAACAAAATTGATGTGATTTGATATTAACTTTTCTGAATTCGAAGTAGAGAGTTTAGTTTTAAAAAAGCACGAGGCGTAAATGGTCCCTAAAGCCTAGGCGCATCGTCGACAAATGGGATCAAAGATGGATTTCCTTCCAAAGTGTATAGTCATCAACAAATAGGATCTGATGATGAATTTAATAATAGAATAGAGTTGTTGCACTTACACCTTATAATTATATATATTGATAAAACTTGAATTATATATGTTATATATTCTCAAGGAAACATGAGATATACATATATTGATTCTACATACTAATTTTAGTGAATTGATAAAAATCATATCATCACATAGTCTCTCATAACAAAGCATTTACTAATCCTATAATTGTTAACCCTATAATATTTCTTCTCCTAATAATAATGTGGTGTTTGCAAATTAATCTCACATATTCCCCCTCTTAATTAGCAATGTTTAACATAAACTTAAATTTTTCGAACTTCTCGATAGTTAACGGCTTCGTAAGCATGTCAGATGGTTGATCATTAGTATTAACAAACTCAAGTTTTACTTGTTCATTATTAACTAAATCATGTGTGAAATGATGTCGTATTTCAATGTGTTTTGCTTCTAGCATGATATATGGGATTCTTTGTCATTGTAATCGCAGACATATTATCACAGTAGATTGTAGTTGAGTTGCTTTTCCCAAGGCCTAAATCTTCTAATTATCTTCGCAGCTAAACTGCTTTGCATGTTGCTTCAGAGGCTAACATATTTTCGACTTCAGCTAAAGAAAGTGCTACAATTTGTTATTTCTTTGAATGCCATGATATTATCACAGTAGATTCTTGTTGAATTCCTTCATCATCATATTGGATAATATTCTGGTATTCAAAGAAACAACAAACTGTAGCAATTTCTTCAGTGGAAGCCGAATATATTTTAGCCATTGAAAAAGCATGCAAAGCAGTTTGGCTGCAAAGAAGTTTAGAAAATTTAGGCCTTTGGCAAAGCAACTCGATAACAATCTACCGTGATAATATGTTCTCAATTGCAATGACCAAGAATCTCGTATTTCATGCTAGAAGCAAACACATTGAAATATGACATCACTTCATACATGAATTATTAATAACTGACAGGTAAAACTTGAGTTTGTTAAAACTCAAGATCAACCAGCTTACATGCTCACAAAGCCGTTATATATCGGGAAGCTCACAAAATTTAAGTTTAAGTTTATGTTAAACATTGTAAATTAAGAAAGGGAATTTGTGAGATTAATTTGCAAACAGCACGTTATTATTAGGAGAAGAGATATTATAGGTTTAACAATTATAAGATTAGTAAATGTTTTGTTATGAGAGGCTATGTGATAATATTATTTTTATCAATTCACTAAAATTAGTATGTAGAATCAATATATATATATATATATATATATATATATATATATATCTATATATATATATATATATCATGTTTCATTGAGAATATATAATATATAATTCAAGTTTTATCAATATCTATCATTATAAGGAGTTGGTGCAGCAACTCTAATCTCTTATTAAATTCATTATTTAACCCTATCACCCAAATAATTCTATTCTCTCCAACACAAAGCACAATACAAAAAGCGAAGGCACGGGCTTTACGTAATGGAAGTAAAATGTAGAAAGAAACATAAATAGACCCACTACTCTATCTGAATATAATGTGCCTATTGATCCCAAGAGAATAAATCAAGTTTACATGAGAAGGAGGTGAACTAACCTTGAGCCACAAAGACTACCACCACTCCTAACACCGCCACAGACCATTGGTAATGTCTTCCATGACTTCCAACAAGTACTATTCATTTTCAACCTAAATCATGATTTAAGGTTTCAAAGCTTTGGGGATTTAAAGTTTTGGTGTAATTTTAAGCATTTTCTTGCAATTATTGAGGGATTTGAGGCAGTTTTCATTGTTGGATAAGGTCTGTAAAAATAAATCTTAAGTTTACCTCAAAAATTTTGCTCTCTATACAAAGCACCAAAAGCACTTGAAGCGAAAAGCGAGAAAAGCGCAGCAAAAGTGTGAAAGACGTTTTCTATATTGCCTATTATACGCCCCACACCTAGGGGCGCTCGAGGTGTGCTATAAAAAACTAAGGTAGGGAGAAACCAAACTAGATTTTAAGCTTTTATTTAAAGTGAAACAACTGATAACCCGATATCTGTGACATGGGCTTGTTTTAGAACCCAAGCAAGTACAATAGAAATTAGAATATTTCCTTTTGAAAGAATAGATTGTGTCCTATCATTGTAAGTAGGCAAGCTAACTTCAAATTTATAAATAAACATTTGATTCAATGTTTTTGGTCTTTCTCGTACTAATATATCTTTAAATACCTTGGTATCAGATATCAGATCTTAATCCTAGTACCGGTTTTGATTTCTATATCTTACACTCACATCATCATGGAGTTCGCTATAAGTAACAAGTATGGACTCACCTAACTTCTCCAGCATAATCTGGACTCTTTGATGGTGGTGCACAGAAAATAACATAGGGAAATTGGTAAGGCAGCATAGCTCCCTTCACTACAGGAGTTATTCCAAGTTTTGTCAATTCATCGTGATGATCTGTGGTCGCAGTCTTCCCATAAACTTGGCAACCCGGATGATCCTAGTCATTAAAAAAATTTATAACAGTATAAACATTTCTTCTTCAAATGTAACTTGTAAATAATGGAAACAAAAATACCAAACACAATTACTTTACCATGATTCATTAATCATATGAACATTATATAAGTTGAAACAATATCTTCACGAGTTTGCAAAGCAAAAATCATACTCCACTTCGAGCAATCACATATTCATATCAATATATCAGTAACATGTATTAAGTATCAGTAACATATTCATATCAATCACATATTGGTATAACTACTACTAATGTTTTCATTTTTTTCTTTTTTGGTGCATCATTCTAAAAACCTCCCGTCCTCTAAATTTGCTGCAATTACCATTTTCGTCAATTTGCTGCATTACTTATGACATAAACAGACAGTTCACACTCCTAGGTTCTTATCCAAAAACTCAATATGTCGTCTCATCTCTTCCACACGTTTCTTTGTTTATATAATCTCCATTAAACTCTTTGCGTTTGTAGCAAACTACATTATCTCCAGTACTAACTAAATGTAAGCAAAAGCGATAAATATACCTCAATCCATTGTTGAGCAACTAAGCGGCCAAGAACACCAGGTCCAACGATCAGCAAATCACTCTCACCAACTGCCACAGATGATGAGTCTGCCCCTGATAGTTTGAAAAATACAATATAACCTTAATCATACAATATAAAAACCCTTCACAATAATTAATTCCACACAAAAAATATAAAGTATCAAACTCAAATTCGAGTATAGTTTGGCAAGAAACGGATTGATAATGTTTCTGAAAAGAAAATCACCCATGCTAGACGGAGAAATTGATCGAACAATGGATGAAGAGATTGATAATTTTTGTGTAAACTTGAAATTTGAAGTTTTGAATTGAGGAGGATGCGAATCCCACCGATTTCGAGGGTGAGAAAACCTGGAAGAGTACCCAAATGATTGGAAAGACGAGATTGTGTAGCTGATAGAATGGATAGACATCACCATTGACAAAAAACAATGCAGTGTTTATGTTCAGAATGCTGGGTTACTGACTAGTGTAAGTGTAAGGATGGGGAAATATGGTACCCGTCCTCGTTAAGGAAATTTTGAAAAAAATAAGACTTTTTAACAAAAATGTCAAAAATCAAGCTTTAGGGTAAACTTTAATTCTAAAGTGTTTGCGTCTAAAGTTAGGTTCGGTATACTTGCTGTTATTAACAGCGAACAATGCATATGCTGAAATTTATGTCAAGGGTTTGTTCGCTGTTAGTAACAGCGAAAAGAGACTTTGGTAAAAAAAAATCAACATATTTTTTCGCTGTTACTAACAGCGAATAAAACAAACCTGGTCAAAACAGGTTAGGCCTTTGTTTGCTGTTGGTAACAGAGAACAAAGGTTTGACCTGATTTGACCACGTCTGCCTTTGTTTGCTGTTACTAACAACGAACACAGACTTGGCTATTTTTTGACCAGTTTTCTAAGTTTGCTGTTAATAACAGCGAGTATATACCAAACCTAGCTTTGAAGGCAAGCACGCTTATTTTGGGATTAA
Source organism: Amaranthus tricolor (assembly GCF_026212465.1). NCBI lineage: Eukaryota > Viridiplantae > Streptophyta > Magnoliopsida > Caryophyllales > Amaranthaceae > Amaranthus > Amaranthus tricolor. The sequence continues at coordinate 5,631,219 of NC_080053.1, read as the reverse complement.
GTTTGCCCAAAACTTGATTTTTGAGTACTTTTGTAAATAGTCTTATTTTTTTCAAATCTTCCCTAATTAAGACTATGTGACTAACTATGCGTCAATTTACCTCATTTCGACCCGAATTTAAATCCGCAACCCAACTGGTAATGACATGAGAATTGACCGAATAACTAATTCAAATCGAGTCATTTGAAGCGACATAATGTTCAATCGTCTCAAATGTTAACTTGAAATAATATATATTCAAACCAAAAGATAACTAATGTTTGGATTCCTAAAAGACATTATCTTGACATAATTCGAAATCAAATTTTATCTAAAGTTAATATAACCAAACCCAAGTTGAACAAAATGAAAATTCGAGTTAAGATAACATTTGCAACCCCTAATAGAATTACAATCGACTTTACTACTAATCAACCTAGATTAAGCCTAACACGTTGAAGACTCAATCAAATGAAAATTGGATCCCAGATTTAACTAACAAGGAAAAAAATCAATAAGTGAAATTTAAATCGCACTTCAGCCAAATTATTCAAGGGTAAAGCTAAAGAATCAAAAGAAAATGAAGGGTTATGCTTCTATAAGCAAAGACCTACCTACTAAAGGTAATCTTGCTATTTTGGATAAATATTCTGGTTTGAATTTACCTTTCGTGGATTCTAATGTGAACGTTGTGCAGGATGATGTCATGTCTTGGTGGACCGATTCAAGGGCATCGAGACATGTTTTCAAAAGTAAACAATGGTTCAAAACTTTACACGTTGTTTTGGATAGAGGGAATCTCGACATGAGAGACGACTCATCAATCAAAGTCCAAGGTAAAGGACAAATTAACCTCTTGTTTACATCAGAAAATATTTTAATCCTTAGGGATATATACTTTGCTCCCGATATTAGTAGGAATCTTGTTTCTGGTCCCATCTTGAATCGATTAGGATATAAGTTAGTATTTGAAATTGATAGATGTATTATATCCAAGTGTAACTTTTTGATTGGTCGTGGATATCTTTGTTGTAATTTGTTTAAACTCTCTTTGATTTGTAATTCCAAGAACATGGTATGTAATACAAACATGTGTGATGATTTACATTATCTTTGGCATCTTAGATTAGCAAATGTTAATTTTGGTAAAGTTTCATTTATGTCTAAAAATAATTTAATTCCATTATGTTACCAAAAATCTGAAAATTACAACACGTGTATGCTTAATAAGATCACAAGAACACATTTTAAAAGTGTTCAAAGAAAATCTGAAATATTAGAACTCATACATAATGATCTTTACGACTTTCATAATATATCATATTAGGCGATTAAGGATATATAATTACTTTTATCGATGTATAAGCTAAATTTTGTTATGTTTATCTTTTACATACAAAATATTAGGCTCTTAATTCTTTCAAAGTTTACAAGAATAAAGTAAAGCTTCAAGTTAATGGTAAGCTTAAAAGATTAAGAATGGATAAAGGACGAGAATATGTCCTCATTCCTTCTAATCAACAGGAATTACACATGAAACAACCGTCGGTTATGCACCACAATCCAATGGTGTGGCGGAAAGGAAAAACGTGACTCTTCATGAAATGATTAATTCTATGTTGTCATACTCAAGTTTGAGTGACGGATTTTGGGTGAAGCAATGTTGACCGCATGTCACATTCTAAACGAGGTTCTAATTAGAACCAATAAGGAAACCCCTTATGAACTTTGGTGCAAAAAGGAACCAAACTTAAGTTATCTTAAAGTCTAGGGTTGTAGGGCTATTATTAGGGTATTCGGAAAAAAGAGAAAGAAACTCAGTGAACGAGGTCTTGAAGACATTTTTATAGGCTATGCCAATCAAAGCAAAACCTATAGGTTCTATGTAATAGAACAAAATAACTATATATCGATTCATTTGATAATTGAGTCTAGAGATGTAATTTTTTATGAGAATAGATTTTCATCAACTGGTAGACAAAGAAATCTACATATAAGTACCGATGAAAATGTTGAACTTGAAAATGTTCAACAAGAAAATCCACAAGAAAATGATGTTGATAATGATCAACAAATTGTCTTACAATATGTTCTATTGGAACAAGAAGATATTCCTAGAAGGAGTAAAATACATAGAAAAGCAAAATTTTTTGGTCTAGATTTTCATGTATATCTAGTAGAAGGAACTAGAAATGATATTCATTCTGGTGTTCCATATTTTCTAAATGAGGAAAGAGACCCATTGACTTATAGCGATGATATGGCTTCACAAGATAGTTCCTTTTGAAAGCAAGTTATTAATGATGAGAAGGATTCCATCATAGGAAAAAATATGTGGTTATTAGTAGATTTGCCTCCCTCTTGTAAACCGATTGGTTGTAATTTAGACAAAAGCAAGGTATCAATTATTTCGATACATATGCACCAGTTGTAAGAACAACCATCATTCATTTGTTGGTAGCTTATTACGATTCATAATCTAGCAATTCATCAAATGGATGTGAAAACAACCTTTTTGTATGGAGAATTAGATGAAGAGGTTTATATGAAATAACCCGAAGGGTTTGTTTTGAAAGGACATGAAAATAAGGTGTGTAAACTTCTAAAGTTATTGTATGGACTAAAACAAGCACCAAAGCAATGGCATCAAAAGTTTGATCAAACAATTTTGTCCTTTGGATTCAAATTGAATCAAGTTGATAAGTGCGTGTATAGCAAATTAGATGAGTTTGGTAATGGAGTTATTATATGTCTTTACGTTGATGACATGCTCATCTTTGGTACTGATTTAGTACAAGTTCAAGAAATAAAACATTTTTTTTCAAGATCTTTTCGAATGAAAGACATAGGGGAGATCTAAGATCATAAGAGACGGTAATCAAAAGATCAACCTGTCAAATTTCATAGACATGATAAAGAACCAGTTTCTCAGTTAGATATTCAAAGGTTATTGGATCTCTAATGTATGCTATGACATGCGCGAGACCTAATATAGCTTTTGCAGTCACAAAGTTAAGTAGGTTCACATGTAATCCAGGACCACATCATTGGATGGCGATTAGAAGTATTAAATACTTGAAAGGGACCATGATTTATGGTATTACTTATGCTAGAGAACCTCCAATGTTAGAAGGTTATTCAGACGCAAGTTGGATCACAAATGAAGAAGACAATTATTCTACAAGTGGTTGGGTGTTTATTTATGGGGAGGTTCCATATCATGGTCTTCCAAGAAACAAACACGTATTGCTGATTCCACTATGGCTTTTGAATTCATAGCGGTAGCATCTACAGGAAAAGAAGTCGAATGGTTAAGGGATCTCATGTTTGAGATACCTATATTACCAAACCAATTTTGCCGATGGCAATTCATACAAATTCTAGAATGACTTTAGTGAAGGCTTATAGTCAAGTGTATAATGGTAATTCTCGTCTATTGCTCTTAGGCACAGCCTAGTGCAAGGATTTATCGTTAATGGGGTCATAACTCTTGATTATGTGAACATTAAGTTCAATTTGACTGATTTCTTCACAAAAGCCATGAGTAGAGATTCAATTGAACAAGTGTCAATTGCAATCAGATTAAGTTAACTAAAAATCAATAACAAAGCCCAATTCACACTTGATTAAAGTCATGTCTTGATTTCAATGTGGTGTAATTCTTTTTGAATTTTGTAAACAACAAGTTTTATTGACCCATCGTTGCTTTAGACCATGAATAGCGAGATAGTCGTCCATTAAAAGTTCTCAAGGCCGAGAGTTGAAGAGCTCTTGGTGAAGTATCCATTCACGGAGATAATTTATACGTAAGGAGAACCTACCTATATAAGTTTAACTTTGGTCGCTTTAAATAGTCAAGATTAACGTTTAGGCTACGATAAACTTATGAATTATATATGGACACAGCCATTATAATGTATCACATAAATGACCTTGTGTTATTTGTTTTATGTGTACTTCATCTTCAAGTGGTCAAAGGTGCTATATGATTCAAATCCGTAGGGATATCTTTTTAACACGATCATTTGTTAAGTGTGTTGTACTAGGTGTTAATTTAATCAGTAGGGACATTTGCATTGATGCATAGATGTGATTTTAAAATCAGTATTTCTGAAAGAGAAAGAAGTCCTAAAAGGCTCTAAATAGGGGAGGATTGTTGATACTTAGAGCAAGTTAGGACATTATCCATAGTGCTTAAGCAATACACTAAGCGAAAACATAACAAGGGAACGAAATTGAGCTTGCTCGAACAACCTTCATGTTCAAGCAAGGAGGTGCTCGTTCACTATTATGCTCGTCCGAGCACTTCATTAGGGCGTTGGGAGTTTGGTTCAAAAGGTTCTGTTTGATAGTCTAGGCATATGCTTGTTCGAGCACCTATTGTGCTCGTTCGAGCACTTTAATATTTTTGCGTTAGATAGCTTCTAGAAAGTAATTTGGCATGTGCTCGTTCAAGCACTAATTATGCCCGTTCGAGCATCTCAGAACAGAGTGACTGTTTGTGAACTAAAACTTTGGATGATGCCATGCCACATTATAATATAAATATGAGTGCGTCCATGGAGATCAATTAATTCACATTATACTATTTTACGTCATAATTAACTGATAAACATCAATTTTAATTGATGAATGGATTTGGATGAAGTCATGCCACATTATACTTTAAATATGAGTGCATTCATGGAGATCAATTCACTTGTTCATGAACATTTGATTTTCTGATTTTTCTCTCTTCCTTTATCTCTTTTCTTGAAACATAAAAGAAAGTTATAACATCGTGTTCAGATTTTACATTCTCCATAAGCACAGAATCATTTAGTTCAATCAATTTATACTAATTGGTTGGAGAGATTGATAGAATCTCATTGTGAACTTCCATTTTCATATCCAAGTATCTTTGTGGGGAAGAAATATCACAATAGGAAAACTTGTAGTCGCATTTAATCTATATCAAGATTTCCGAGTGACGTTTATCGTTGCAAACTAATCTTCTCTATAACATTTCCATGTTGGTGGTTCATTCAAGTAAGAAGTCCATTGTCATACACAAAAAATAAGCTACAAAGATTATCATCTTGTATTTGTTGTATTTATTTCTTGCATTATATATAATTTGTAATAGTGAATTGTGACTTGTGTTGAGATGTCAAAGTCTCATATTTTAAGGGTATTTTTTTAACATATGGGGTGGCAGTTTCCATCACTTTCACCCGTTCTTACTTTCAAAAGTTGAAGAATATTGGTATTATGCAAGGTTTGGTTTAATAAGATCTTTTATCTATCAATAAAATGATTTTGAAGAATACTAGTATTATGTAATGTTTGGTCTAATAAGATCTTTTATCTATTTCATGTCGTAATTTTGAATTTTCGAATTTTTGGCTTTCCACATGGTAAACAATCTTTTTTTTAATCCACTTGGTAATCTTGACCTTTCAATTATTCCACGTGACGTGATGGACAAACAAGAAGTTTTTTTTGTTAACTCTACGCTATTTTTACCTGACGTAATCACATTTTTTTCCAAAAACAAACGTCGTGATCACCGTAATTGACCACATATTTCGAAATCCAGTCAAAATAAGTACTTAATTTAACCAAAAATTTAATATTTTATGTACCACATGGAAAAGTTGAAAGTTCAAGGTCACCACGCGGATTTAGAAAAGCATTTGTGGAATATTCAAAAACTTAGAGTCATCACATGGAATTTTCTTTATTTTTTAATAAAATTATTCTTTTTATGTAATATTTAACAAAATTGCTTACTTATTCTTTAATCAATTCTTAGTTACTCCATGTTCATAACTTTATTTAAGGAGAGAAAAACTTGTATCTAATTTTTTATGTATATTTACAAGTTAAAAATATATTTATATGAGATCTTATTAAATTTGTTTCCACGTATATAATTATATTATATACTTTTTATTGAATGTATGTATAAATAAACACAATAAACACATTAATTGAAACCGTAGAAAATGAAATTGAATGAAGTAGTGATTAGCTTGAGAATTTGAAATTCTATTGACTATCAAGAAAATTACGTGTTAGCTTTCTCCTATACAGTTTGTAAAATACAATCACTAATGCTACTACTCATTTAGTTAACAAATTACAATAACAATTTCTCTTATACTCATATTTTACAAATTGGATACAAACTACTTTGACCGGGTTTCAAACTTACCTTGTTAATATGTGTATTAACGGCTCGTTTGGTTAGTGTTACTAAATGGTGGTAATAGGAATGATTTATAGTGTAAAATTTCATCAAAAATTTCATATCATTCCTATGGTAATGAAACTTTGATCACAAAAAAAATTTTTTGTTTATAAATTTTAATTACCATCTAATATCACCTCTCTCAATAGTATTAAGTTGGAATGAATTTTATGAAGAAAATGAGATGATTGAAACTGGACAAGTATAGCCATAAAGGTAGCCAAGAGATTTTTTAACTAAAATTACACCAGTTTTTCATTCCCATTACCACCGTTTATTACAATCTACCAAACAGACCGTAAGTTTTCATGGAATTACGTTACAATTCATAAGAAATTATTTTCCATATTAGATCACAAGGTATCGACAATACAATTTTAAGAACTCCATAATTAAAATTCTAAGTCAGCATTATATGGAATATAACAATAATTGAATAACTAAGCCAAAAAAAATATGGTTAAATTGCATTTTAAACACGTATAATTAGACAACTCAAAATATAAAAAGTTTACTTATATAATATAATATAATATAATACTATAAAAGTATTACAAAGACGATAAAAAATACATTTATGAAATACAAAAAAAATCATTTATTTGCAATAAAAAGATTTGCAAAAAATAAGAGAAGAAAAAGAAAAGATGATCAATAGCATCGATAAACAGCAATACGACGTCGTCTAGGAGGTTCTTGAAGGCAGAGATAGAAAAGCATGACAGCAACGAAAGCTACAATTAAAAATCCTGCGATATTCGAGTCATCATCTTCAGAAGAACAGCAAAGCTTTCCCATTTTCTTTCTTTCTTTCTTTCTTTGTGTTTGATCTCTCAATTGTAGTGAAGTATTAAGATTTGAATAAGAAGCTTAATTAGCGTCTTTTTTATTGTCTTGGTCTCCTCCTAATCCTATTTTTTAATCCCAACATGTCATTTTCAATACCTTTTTTTATTTATGTAGTTGAATTAAACAATTACAATTTTTTGGTTGTTGCAAGTAGAGTCTCCCACCCAAGTCACCCATCATCCAACTTGCTAGTCTCTTTTTTTAATATCAATTTTATTAAATTAAATATATACTTTATTTGATTTATTCACTTATTTATTTTTGGAATTTTTCATTTAAAAAAAAAAATAACCATGGTAATTCATGGATATAGTTGTTAGTTATTAAAGTATAATCTAGATCATATTAAATACGTGAACCAATAAAATTTCATCTATATCTAATTAATATGTGGGTTTTTTTTAAATAATACATGATTCATCATTAAGGAGTTATACGATATTTACATCAGATAAAAATTTGCAAATACATAACAACTTTAATCAAATATAATTCAATATTAATAAAATTTACGATCGTTGTGTATGAAATCTCACATTTTTGAATATTTTGTTTCACATCGCTGTTTGATATAGTCTTCTAAAAAAAGTGCTGACAATATTTCACAATTCTTATTATGGAGAACGTTTTGTCCACTAATAACTAAAATCATCCATCACAAGTTTTATACTTGGAAAAGGCGTTCCCGAAGATTAGAAAGGAAGAGAAACATATTGAAGCTAGAGATGTTTGTGCTAAGTTCGGTTGTTCAATGGCCTGATAAGGGTCGGGTCGGACTTAAGTAAATATGAGTCGGGTCCGATAAGGGCCCTATAAAATTAATACGGGCTTTGAAAGTCTGGTCCAGCCCAACTCGGCCCATTTTTACTACTAAAAAATATTTTATAACAATTAAATTATCATTTTTAATAATTAAATTGAAAAATATTGACATTGTCACTTATAATATTTAAATTATACATTAATTATGCTATTTATAAAGGCCCGTTTTCGGCGGCCCTTATTAAGCCCTTTTATAACCCGCTTCATTTTAATTATAATATAGCCCGTTTTAGACCGGACCCTTACAAAGCCCTTCTGAAAACGTGCCAGATAAGGGCTCAAAATGAAGGCCCGACCCATTTAACACCCTTGGTGCTAAGTATGCCTATCACCTCTCTCAAAATAAATGGAAGATTTGGAAAGCTTGTATTCTAATCTGGAGGCAAGAGTAAAAGGTGTAAGATTATAAGAGCTATGGAAGAATATAAGAATTTGAGAAAAGTTAAATTATCATTGATACAGAAGGATACAATATATACTAGTAGCTAGTGATAGGGATGGCAATTCAGTCCGAATCCGCCCTTGATCCGACTCGATCCGAGGATTTTAATTCGATTCGACTCCGAGGTGGAAAATATCCGACTCCGAATTCTATTATATAATCCGAGTCCGATTTAGAGTTGGACCGGAGCTAGACCTCATAAAAAATCCGATAATCCGACCGACTCCGACTCGACCCGATTCGACCCGACATCCGACTCAACTTTTAATTTAAGGCATTTCTAAATTGTGAAAAATTTGAACTTTATATGAAAATAAGTTTATTCTAACCAAAATTGCAAACTTGATATCTAACTATCTGATTGACTAATTACATTGTAAGTGAGATTGAATATTGTAAGTTTAATCAAGTTGAGTGAATGAAACTTATCAAAACAATCGATTAGATTATTATAGACTTACACTCTTACATAGTTTTGAAGTTTTCTAAGTATAATGAAACCTAAAACTAACTAAAATAAACTATTAGAAATATAGCATTAGTCTATATATTAATTAATATTAATCAATTTGATACTTAATCGATCGTTTAATAAAGATTTAATTGGAACTTGTCTAATATAGACTTGAAGCTATGTCGTTAAATTGTAAGTGAGATTGAATATTGTAAGTTTGATCAAGTTGAATGAACAAAACTAATCAAAACAATCTGTTAGACTATCATAGACTTATAGTCTTACATAGATACTTAATTGATAGTATATTAAAGATTTAATTGTAACTTGTAAGTTGTCAATTATTATGAATTAAACGAAATTAAACCACTAATAACGAATTAAAATTTTATTTAATTATGTTTATATATAAGTTATTTAATAACCTCATAATTCTAAATAATTCTTATTTAATTTTATTGCTAATTAGCTTTTTTAAGAAAATATTCATTAAATTAGTATTTACCATTAATTAAATTTAAGCCATTGATGATGTGTAACACTGCAGCCCACACAGCCACCAAGCAGCAGCAGCCGCAGCCTCCACGCACGCACCAAGCCCAGCAGAAGCAGCCCCACACAGCCACCAAGCAGCAGCAGCCGCAGCCTCCACGCACGCACCAAGCCCAGCAGAAGCAGCCCCGCTACACCCGCCTACAAAACAACATCAGTTGCTGCATTTTCGTGCACCACCACCAGCAGCTACGGCTGTCTGCACTACCACCAAGGCCCACCGCGGTGTCTTGACCTCCTGTGCAACCACCGCTACATCAAACACTTATCATCTCACCCCTTTTCTTATTACCCCATTGTAAGCCTCTCAAGTATACTCTAAGTAATCTTTCTAGTATCTAATTAGAATTTTACTGAGTTTATTAGTTTGGTGTTAATTTTGTATGATTGTCATTGATTCTTGTTATGGGTAAGAAATTGATTGATGATTTAAATAATATTAGTAAGGCTATATAGAATACTTTTGTTCATAGCTTTGAAAGTTTTGTCCTTCTTAGCTTTAGTTTTTTAATATTTAGCTTTGAAAGTTTGTATATATATAGAATACATTCAAGATTGAAGTTCTGCAGTTCAATGTTCTTTGATCACATCTAACAAGGTTCCATTAACTATTGCTTTAGCCATGGACTCAATTACTCCAACAATTGTTTTTTGAATTAGTATATAATTGTTTTTTGAATCAAAGAAAAGGGTACACAATATTGACGATAATTGGATTTTACAGAATCAACTTATCAGGTATCTTTCCTTTACTTTAATCAAATAATATGTTATATTATTAGGTCTACAAACTTATTTGATTTTATATGATGTTATTTAGGTTTCTTTATTTACCATGCCCACAAACAAGTACACAATAAGCAAGACCTTGGTTGAATGCTTGAAGTTTAATTTGGATGAAAAGATTTCTACCATTACCCTTGATAATTGCAAAACAAATGAAGTTTGTTTTGCTTGAGAAACTTCAACCTTCTAAGCTTATGTTATATGACTCTGTTTTGCATATGAAATGTTGTGCACATATTTTGAATTTGGTTGTTCAAGATGGTTTAGAAATAATTAGTGGTGCGATTGAAAAAGTCCGAAGTGTAGTTGCCTTTTGCACTTCATCGCCAAATAGATATGAGAAGTTTGAAGATGCTTGTAATTATTGTAGAATTCCTATTACTAAAAACCTGCAACTAGATTGTAAGACTAGATGGAATTCATGTTCTGATATGTTGCAAGTTGCTCTTTTATATAAAGATGTATTTACTAGGTTGGAATCCAAGGTTGAAAAAAGTGGAAAAGAAAAGTTTAGGTTACCGAGTAAAGAAGAGTGGAAAATGGCATGTGACATTTGTGATAAATTGACATTGTTTAGTAGGACAACTGAGGCTTTTTCCGGTAAAAAATCCTACTGCCAATCTTTACTTTCAAAATCTATATGAAATAAGGCTCAATTTAAGAAGATGGTTGTGTTGTGGAAATACAGTAATTGAGTCCATGGCTAAAGCAATGATTTTAAAGTTTGATAAGTATTGGGAAGTGGTTAACGACATGTTGCCTGTGGCTTCAATAATGGATCCAAGAAGAAAATTTGAATGTGTGTCTTTTTATTTTGAACTTCTTTGTGAAGATACTGCTAAATTAGAATGCGAAAGGATTGGAAGGATTTTGTAGGATTTGGTTAATGAATATGAAACGGTGGCTAATGAAAAATTTTCTCCTTTTTCACCCTCATCAAATTCAAACAATAATAATAAGAGGATAATTGATGATTCAAGTGATGTTGAGGGCTTATGGGAAAAGCATGTTTGTAGCCAACCAAATAAAAAGCCACGCAAATGTGAATTAGATATATATTTAGAGGAGGAAAGACTCGTGGTGGATGAAAACAAATTCAACTTGTTGGCATGGTGGAATGCGGAATCAAGTAAGTTTCCTACACTTTCTAAGATTGCTAGAGACATACTTGCAGTGCCTATTTCAACTGTTGCTTCTGAGAGTGCTTTTAGCACTAGTGGTAGAGTTATTGTACCTCATCGTAGTAGGCTTCTTCCTGAGACTGTTGAAGCTTTGATGTGCCTTCAAAGTTGGAGGTGTATGGAATTCAAAGGTATTTAATTTTTTTTCATTAGTACGTACAATTAAGAAATTATATAATTATATTATTTATTAATCTTGTTATTTCTAATTTGTAGACGCTAAAGCAAATCCCCTTCAATATGCACCAATTTTTGAAGATGAGGATGTAGAAGCTATAGATGAAGAATGATAATGGGTATGTTTAGTTTTGATTTATTTAAAATTAAGTTTTTGCTTACTACATCATTTATGCTTATATTACTTTTTTTATAAACTTGTGTTAGGGAACTAAGGATGGATTTAATGATGTTGTAATGTTGAGCATGAAGAATTGAAGACTTCATCATTTACGTAATTTTAATGTTTATTAATGTAATTTTAGGGAACTAAGGACTATTTTGTTTATTGTAATTGTAAGACTAATTTTTCTTATTAAGTTGTTTTTGAAAGACATATTTTCTTTGTTAGGTTGTAATTAAAGGCTAATCTATATCAATTTTTTCATGCTTTAAAATCATTAATGTAGTATCGATAAGAATAAATCTTGATAATAATCCGAACTCCAATGGAGGTCCGAGAGTCCGAGTCGGAGCAATGTTGAAGTATGCATAATCCCACTCCGAGTGGAGGTGGACTGAAAAAAATAGTCCAGATTTATCCGAAGCAAAGTCGGAGGGTGGATAGTCCAAGCCGAGTCCAACCCATTGTCATCCCTAGCTAGTGATTACAAGGCATATCTATACATAGGGAAAGCAAGATTAATTATGGCTCAACTAAAGGCAATCAAAGATCACAGTCAAAGGAAGATAATTGGATCATATCAATGAGAGCTATATATTACTATTAATACTAAGCTACCTAAAATAAAAGAATAAACAGAAGAGTAAAGAAAGTATAAAATATATATATATTATTACAAAGAATATTATATGAGATATTCACTAATTAGGCCCCCGCAAGATGGACGGTTCGGAGGTTAGTCCGATCTTGGAGAGCAAGTGTTGAAAACGTGATCATGACAATGGTTTAGTGAGAGCATCTTCCAGTTGATCATCACCGGATATATGTGTGACACGAAGAGTACTCTTTTGAACCTGTTCACGAACATTATGAAAGTCAATAGCCAAATGTTTCATTCTTAAATGAAAAACTGGATTTGCCGAATAGTGTGTAGCATTGAGATTGTCACAAAAAATAGTTGGTGTAGTAGCGGAAGCATAGCCAATTTCAGTCATTAAAGATGTCACCCAGTCAATCTCAGTTGTAGTGAAAGCAACCACCCAGCTTCACTGGAAGAGCGAGCTAAAGTCATTTGTCGCTTTGAACTCCAAGCGATGGGGTTGTGACCAAGATAAACAATGTACCCGGACGTGCTACGCAAACTATCCTTATAACCCACCCAATCGGCATTTATAAAAGCATAGAGGTGTAGAGGAGAAGATTAAAGAAGAAGAAGTCCTTGATAAATCGACCCATGAAAATATCTTAGTAATCGTTTAAGGGCAAGCCAATGAAAATTAGTGGGGGATTGCATAAATTGTGACAGCTTGTTAACAGTAAAAGATATGTCACTCAGGCCTGGTTAATGAGAGATATTGCAGTGCACCTACAAGGGTATGTAAGCGGTAGGATTGGACAAAGGGGAGCCATGATGCGTCCGGAGAGATGGTTATACGACAAGAGGGATAGTAGATGGTTTACATTCAAACATACTAGCACGATGAAGAATATCATGAATGTACTTGCTTTAGGACAAGAATAAGTCATGAGGATGAAGAATTACTTCGACTCCAAGAACATAAGAGAGCAAAGATGATTAAATTATCAATAAAATGTGGTTGGTTAAGCACCAAGGTTTTGAATTGAAAAACTAAGCACACTATGGTCTAAAGGTTCAAACTTTATCCCTAACAACACCCAAGAACTATGGTAGGGATTTTCTATGCAATGAAACAAACACTTCAATAAACTAGTAATGAAAAGCAATAAGAAACAATGCAATAATCAAGAGACACAAGATTTGCGAGGTTCACCCAATGTGGTACGTTTTAGGTGGTGGTTAACTTGCTTATATTATTTGAAGAATCAATGGAGTTCTCAAGAAATCATACAATGGAGAACTACACTTGGAGAAGAAGAATAGAGAAAGAGAAGGGTTTGTGTTTGGCATAGGGTTAGAATCAACGTAGGGATGTGTGAAAGGACTTCTATTTATATTAGAATCATGTAAAAGTGTTGGGGTAAAAGCCCATAATGATACAATCCCGTATAACTTATTGCGCAAGAAAAACAGAGGCTTCGGCTGAACCCCGCTCGATCGGTCAAGCAAAACATGGTCTGGTCGAGCAGCTTTGTACATTGGTCGAGCAGAGGTTCAGAAGGCTACTGACTTGGTCGAGCCACTTGATTTGGTCGAGCAGTTCATCAATATGGTCGAGCAGCCCATCAAACACCTCCCTCATTATTATTACACACATACACACATCCACACACCATCAAACTCATCAAACTCCATTGGTGCACTCAAAGTCACACCAAACTCCAACAATCTCCACCTTGACTTGAGTTCACCCAAATTACACTTTCTCCTAAACACTCCATCCAATCATACTACTAAACACATCAAAAAAACTAACACACCACATCAAGCAAGCTTCTAAACCAATCAAGTCCACACATAAGGTGAACTCGTTGGTGGGCAAAGGCTTCGTCATCATATCGATCGGATTATCATCTGTGCTTATCTTTGCTAAGCCCACTCTCTTGTGCTCAACTTCATCTCCAATGAAGTTGTATTTAATGTCAATGTGCTTAGTTCTTCGCTGAAAAGTGTTTTGATTTCTTGCTAAGTGAATTGCACTTTTCACTATCACAATGAACACGCACCAAGCTCATCTCAGGGCACATCTCACCAACCAACCCTTTAAGTCACTTTGCCTCTTTGAATGATTCAGCGATAGCTATATACTCTGCTTAGGTGGTGGACATGGCAACCACACCTTGGAGAGACGATTGTCAACTCATCGCCTTTCCACCCAATGTAAAAAATTCCTCGAAGTAGATTTTCTAGCATCTAAGTCACCCGCATAGTTGGAATCACAATACCCAATCAACCCACTTGAATTTCTCCCAAACTTGAGAAAAACATTTGAAGTTCCCTTCAAATACATTAACAACCACTTTAGTGCTTCCCAATGTCCCTTACCCGAATTTGACATATATCGGTTCACCATGCTAACTGCTTGAGCAATATCGGGCCTAGAGCACACCATGGCATACATAACGCTACCAACTACGCAAGTATAAGGAATATCTACCATTTGTTCTTCTTCTTCTTTTGTTTGAGGACATAGCTTCTTGGATAGCTTAAAATGAAAAGCTAGAGGTGTGAACACACTCTTTGCATCGCCCATGGAGAATCTTCTTAACACCTTCTCAATGTACCTCCTCTGACTAAGGTACAAGATGCCTTTTGCCCTATCTCTCAATTTCTCCATTACAAGTATCTTCTTGGCTTCATCAAGATCTTTATTGTCGAACTCACTTGATAGTAAAATCTTCAAGTTCTCCACCTCAAATAAATCTCTACATGCTACAAGCATGTCATCAACATAAAGGATCAAGTATATCATAGACCCACCATCAAGCTTCTTAAGATAGACACAACAACTATCATAAGAGCTCCTTGTAAAATCATGTGAAAGCATAAAGGAGTCAAATTTCTTATACCATTGTCTAGGTGATTGTTTTAGCCCATACAATGATTTCTTCAAACTGCACACGTGACTTTCTTTACCTTTAACTTCAAAACCCTTTAGTTGCTTCATATAGATCTCCTCCTCCAACTCTCCATGTAAGAAAGCGGTCTTCACATCCAATTAATGTAACTTAAGATCCTCCATAGCTACAATAGCTAGCAAAGCCCTAATAGAAGAATGCTTCACAACCGGTGAGAAAACCTCATGAAAATCTACCCCTCAACTTGAGTGAACCCTTTTGCCACAACTCTTGCTTTGTATACCGAAGCACTTGTGCTTGTCGATCCCTCTTTCTTCTTGAAAACTCATTTACACCCCACAACTTTTTTGTTTTTAGGTGCTTCGATGATAACCCAAGTCTTGTTCTTTGCAAGAGACTCCATCTCTTACTTCATAGCTACTAGCCACTTGCTTGAGTCACTTAAGGTCATAACCTCTTTGTAGGAATTTGGATCATTCACTCTCCACCTCACTAGCAATAGTGAGGGCATAAACCACATAGTCATACTCCTCTATATACCTTCTTTCAGGTATAATTCTCCTATTTTCTCTTTGAGTGGGCAAAGCGGTTTCTCTTTCATGTCGAGCATCATCATCAGTTTCATCAATATTTAAATTATGTTGATAATAAATTTATTTATTTTTAATGTAATTCAATTACCTTAAATCAAGAATATTATGTTTCATATCTAACTATGTGAATTTCCTTAATCATATATTTTTATATGTAAATATATTGACATAAAACTTAAAAAACAAAATAAAGTAAAAATCATTTACATGACATACATAAATTTTAAATTAGAGTTAGAAAAAAACATAGTTATAGCATCTTTTGATGAAATTACTTACACAAAAACTTCAAACAATAAAAATTCTTTTATATGATGTTCAGAAATTTATACATTATATATTTTCGTTTGTTCTTTTTATTTACTTTTTGCACAAATTCCAATGTAAATTTTGAAGTCAAATAATTTTAATTGTGAGTTTTAAAAATTTTAAAAAGTTGATATTTAAAAAGTTATATCAAGACGAGTCTTTCAAGAACCTACATGGAACTATTTTTTCATATAAATCAATGAGAAATCATAATCAAAAATTTTAACACTAAAATCCTTAAATTCTAGAAGTATTTGAAAAGAACATACAGAAACTAATGAAATTAGGTACTAAAATATTTATAACATTTAGTAGAATACAACATACGTGACATTTCTAACATCACTTCAAATTTAATTTAAGGATGAGAATAGAATAGTCAACTCATTCTGTGTTGCCTTTCACTACCTCTGTTCCTTAAATATGTTCTAGCTCTATAGTCAATAAACATTTAACTATTAAAAACCGTTTGGATTTAAAGCCAATACTTAACGGGTTAATAAAAATTAAACTATAAAAACAAAGTTATTTAAATAAATGAATAGAAAAAATTTAATTGTTATAAAGGTAAAAGAATCAATTAAAAGGCAATAAAAACAGAAAAAATTGCAATTAATTTCTCTTATTTGGTATCAATTTAACCTGAAGTGATGGAGAAATCCTTTACCTTCAAATGAACCTCTTTTAAGGGATGGAGAAATCCTTTACCTCCAAATGAACCTCTTTTTCATTCATCTTTACTTTTCTTCTAGCTCTATCAATTTCAATAACTTCATTTACATCTTAAATTTGTTTTATTAGTTTGACTTTTTTATTCCCTTAAATATTTATCTTAGAATCCACGCGACACCTTAAATATATTGCAATAAACCAGGTTATCGTCAACGATTTTTGGCATTAAAACATTAGACAGCAATCATCCCATCAAGAAAATTAACTCAAGCGTACATTTAAGGTTCCAAAACTTCTAATCCAAAACATTGAACTAAACTTTTTATAACATGAAGAATAAACTCGGCAACATAAAGGTCCAAAGGAACATCACTTCGCTACCTATGGTCGAGCCCCAGCAGCAGCTGCAGGTCGAGCTCCAGCAGCACCAGTCCTTGGAGCATCCTCCTATAAAGCCACAACCATAATTCAGTTAAACCAGAAAAGGAAAAACAGAATCCAGCATCATCTTCAAGATTAATATATTCAATCAAACATTCACTTGCCCACATTGCTAAGAGGTTTCCGTAAGAACTAAAAAAACATTTCTTTAACTTATTTCCACATCCAACTTGTAACTTCCCACATCAACAAAATAAACATTTAGTCCTCGGAATGCTTTCAGTAGGATCAATCAGAGCCAAAATTGCATACATGATAAACCAAAATTGTGAATAACATGGCCAAATAGATCAACAAAAGTCCTTGGTTTGGCATCATTAATTTCCATTTCTTGCTCTATGTTACTCTTTTGAATTAATGAGAGTAATAATTTAAATTTGGCACAATGCAAACAATAATCCATGTTCCACAGAATCCATAATCCATAGTGTGATTGCATCATCACACGGTCACACCTATAAACAGAGGTGTGTGCATTAGAACATATATTTGGATTTAGATTGGTGTACGATGGTTGCAGATTAGCCTTTAATTACCATCTTTTATCAGTTATATTCTGAAAACTGCTCCAAGTAACCAACACATCATGAATAAACAAGACCTTAGACTTCAATACATCAGTAGCAAATAACAACAAACAAATTCTACGAGAAACAGAACCCTAGTTCAGTCTGTTTTACCAATCTAAAATACAATGCAAACTACATGTTTAGCAGCAACAATATCTCTACAATGTGAATGAAACAAAACAGCTACAAATCAATCCACCTTAAACCACCCAAAAAACAGAAAAATAAGAGACTAGATTTTAAAACATATAGGTGGTCCGCTTTATCGCATGGTCAATTCATTGCACATATGACCACATGTAAGTAAAATATTTATGATTCATCCCATATTTCACACCAATTAGATAAAACAAGTTAAGAAAGAATACAACCACTAGCAAATCTAAATATCAAGGGTTAGGCCATTAAACTATCTAGTGCCTCGCAAGCATAAAAGACAATACATAATAAGATCCCAAAACAACTAAAGCTAAGCAAAAGAGAAAAGTACCTTGCGTCTAGGGAAGCGCTGTGGTGGGTCACGCTTCCTTCTGTCAGTACGGGACCGTACCCTCACCACATGGGAGTGGATAGCACATGACACACAATGTTGGATCTTTGTGTACAGCTTGGGAAGTACATACCCTTTGAAAAAATAAACAAACATTCAAAATTGATCAGCATAACATAATCTCAACTCCATATAAAACTTCAAAACACAGCCACATTACACAAAGGAGAGTGGTTACCATCATAAACACAAGCTTCTTGAACATCACGAACAGCAGCTTGTTCAACAATGTTCCTCACAATAAACCTCTTGATGGCCTTATCCTTTTAAACAAATTAATCCAGCAACACAATTAACATGCAATCAACTCAATTCAGACAGACGAATTAATCAATCAGGAACAAATCGCTTAATTTTTGAACTTGTCCCATTACATTAAGTTTCTCAACAGTGAAAACGAGAGCAGGAAGTGCAGATTAATAACAAATATTGCTACAAATTAATATCAAGAGCCGTACACACTAACTGATTTAGCAATTTCGCTATTCATGCATCCTGATACTGGTTTTTTGTTAACTTTGATTTTTCCTTGAACAATAGAGGAAATTAAAATTAATAACAGATATTAACAAGACGCGTATTGATATAGGAAAAAATGCTAAACTGGCTTTAGCGATTTATAATTATGGTGTCTAATCAATTTACAACCAAGATCTATAACTAATATGCTTAAAACCACATAAATCACATCAAAAGACAATATACAAATTCACGCATATCTCTAAATCTACCACATCTGTAATCATTAAAATATAAATAAACTCTGACAAAATTCGAAAAAATAATGATCAGAAAATTTAACATAACCAGAAGATATAAACAAAACACATCCATACCTAATTTTAACAATAACTTAATCATAATTTCACTCAATCATTAAAATAAAAGCACAAACATATAAATGAAAAAGGAACCTTAGGGCAGCATTTTCCGCAGTTAGAGCATCGAATGAATTTGACATGACCACGGCCGTGCTTGTTGCGACCACCATTTCTTCTCTTGAATGTCTGTCATTGTTACAATGTACAAGCAGATGTAATAGAGAAGAAGAAGAAGAAGAATCTCAATATAGGAGATGAAGAAGAACGAAGCAACTTACCATGGTTGAAGGCAGCCGATTTCTCTCTTTCGTTGGGTTGTTGCTGCGCTCGCTATCTCGCTAGGGTTTCGTACTGATGAGAACTATGCGATTTTGGAATTTATAGTACGAGGGTTTTTTTCCTATCCCGAATTTGTGGTTTTTTTTTAAATGATTTTTCACAAAATTTTGGGCGACTCATTTGTAACACACAAATTATTGGGCCGGCCTATTCTTTAAAAAATTAATATTAATAAAGCGTATCTCCTTCTTATAGTGAGACGAGCTCAAAATAATAAGTTCATAAGATAAATTTTTTTTATTATTGAGCAATTTAACCTAAGTATAAGGCACGTCTTACGATGAGGTCGTCTCATATACAAATTTATGTTATTAATATACACAAATTCCCCGACTTCCCCTTTATATGAGACTGTCTCACCGTGAGACGAGTCCATACAAAAGACTCTTTATGCTAAAATTTTCTATTATTCGTACATAACCCAAGTATGGGAGACGGCTCATACAAAAATTTGCGGTTCTCCCAAATAGATTGTCTCTTTGAAAGACGCATCCCTTTGGGTTGGCACAATATTTTATTAGAAAAAAATTAACTCAAAAACCAACACGCTCCTTAACTTGTTTTAACCAATTGAAGTTGGTAATTTAACCTATTCCAATTGGTATTTTAGCCTAATAAGAGTTGGTGTTTTAAACTTTTAAGTTGTTAACATTTTAAAGTTGGTAATACATAATTATTGGGCCGGATTTTTTTAAATAATTAACATACATAAATTCTCCAAAGAGACAGTCTCTTTGAGAGACGCGTTCCTTTGCGCCGGCACAATGTTTTAATAGAAAAAAAAAAGAAATTTAAACTCAAAAATAAACCCGTGCTCTTTAACATATTTTAACCTATTAAAGTTAGTGTTTTTTAACTTATTAAGGTTAGTATTTTAACCTATTTTGAGTTAGTGCTTTAACCTATTAAAGTTGGCATTTTTAACCTATTTGAAGTTGGTGTTTTAACCTGTTACCAATTGTAATAGTTCGAATAAAGATAATCCTAATATTTACATGTAAATATAAATTCCGTGTAGTAAATGGAACAATAAAAAAGTTAAACTAGTCAATGAATCGGTTACGTTCAATGCATGGATGAAAAATGTTCAACAAAAGAAAATAAACTACAGTGGATATTAAAAAGGTTACAACTTGAAAATCATATGGTCTTGACAAATTGAATTCAAAGTATATCGAACGAAAGGAGTACTTGAACAAAAACACTCATAATATAATATGTAATGAGGCCAATAGGATAATGCATGACGAGGTTTCCTAAAAGTCCATCTCACTTGCCAATAAATTTGTTGGTTGTCACCATGACAACATTATCGCAGTTCAAAAGAACAACATATACGACAGAGACGTAATACACGAGCAATGAATAGTTAAGCAAATTAATGAGTTTATCCTAGCATACAAAAGCTCTAGTTGTTTATTATTATCCCTTCAAATCCCAAACTTATGATGTTGTTTGTGTCGTTTGGATTGCCAAAGTAAAATTTTTGGAAGAAATCTACATTGGAAAGCTAATCCCAAAGAAACTTCCTAACCAAGGCATTGCCCGACAAGTACAACTCAACGGAATCGTTAAGGTAAGAGTATGCACACCCCCATGGTGGCCCTTATTAGGACCCTGTCATGAGCCCAAAGTTCAATAAACTCAACCCTAAAAGGGTGCCCAATTCCACTAAAACACCCATGCGGGTGATAACGACAAACATCCTCAAATTCCAAGTTAAAGTTGGTATTTCAATGACAAACACCTATTGAAATTGGTATTTTAACCTATTAAAGGTGGTATTTTAACAAGTTGAAGTTGATATTTTAACTTGTTTAAGTTAGTGTTTTTATGTTGCTTAAGTTGGTATTTTAATTTATCTACGTTGGTGTTTTAACCTATTTAAGTTGATGTTTTAATCTACTAAAAGTTAGTATTTTGACCTATTTAAATTGGTGTTTTATGTGTTTAAGTTGGTATTTTAACCTATTTTTAAGTTGGTATTTTAGAATAATACAGTTTGTGTTTCATTAGGATAAAGTTCGTGTTTTAAATAATTATAATTTTTCAATTGTTTAATATAATGAGTGTATTAATGTATAAATGATAAGTAAAGAATGCTCTTTTACGATTTGTAATCAAAATTGCCAACTACAACTTATTAAAATAACAACATTACCATACTAGAACAACAACTTCAGTAAATTATCAACTTTAAGCATATAAAAGAGCTTACTATATTAAAATACCAACTACAACAGGTTTGAACATAACCTTCAAAACGTTAAAATACCAACTTTAATAAGTTAAAGCACCAACTTAAACATGTTAAAATGCCAAATTAAGCAGCATAAAACACCAACTGAATTCTGTTTAAAATACCAACTTTAATAGTTTAAAACACAAACGTTAAAAAGAGTAAAACACAAATTTCATCCACATAAAATACCAACTTAAACAAGTTAAAATACCAACTTTAGACAAATTAGATTCTAAACAACTTTATGATTTTATTTATGAAAAATATACGGAATAATCCCACATATCGCCCATTTGCTATGAATAATCCTACTATTGAGTATTTCTAAACAATCCGACCTTTATATATTTTTGACTAACAACACCTCAATTTCACGTTTTAACTAACTACTGTGGATACTTAATAGTCTTTATACTCACTCATTTTTTCTTCTTGCACTTCTTCGTTGGTCTAACTCTACTCCTATTTGGTGATAGGTATCTACTATAGCCGGTTAAATATGTGGCAATGGATGCTGGCAGTAAAAAATATGTACTAAGTTGGGTTATATAAAAAAAATAATAATTAGGATAATTCACAACAAATGGGTAATAGATAAAATTATTCATGATAATTTTTCTTTTTATTTATACTCGTTTTGTTTAATTTTTACTCAAATTTCTTTTTTAATGGAAACAAATAGTACCTTTGGACTTCACGGTTATTCTCCTTCCCTTCCCTCTCAATATTGCTTTTTTTTATGTATTATTATTTATTTATTTTGTCTCATTTTCTTATTTAAAAATAGGTGTTATCACTTTACTTTAATTTAATTCACATTTTAAAAAATCTTTTAGTATAATCCACATAAATATTTCCTAAAATAATGATAAATTATAATTTAACTTCATTTTACAATAGATGGAAACTTATTCCTTCTATACTATCCATGTAGGACAATACACACAAAATAATTGTTTACTTTTAATTTTCGTTTTTGCCATTTTCATCCTCTTTCTTCCTCACTTTCTCGCTTCCATTCCACAATCCTTGCGCTTTGTAAGTGCGAGTTGAAGAATGAGATTCATCCGTTGTCATCCTTTTATCTCTAAGAACATCAAATTCATGGTAAATTTCATCAATTGGAACTTTTATGCGAATTTATTTATTTATTTTTAACTGTTTTTGCTTTATTTTGTTTAATAACTTAAAGTGTTTGTTGAAATCCACAAATGAAAATGTTCTTTATTTTTATTTTGCTTGAGAATAGGTGTTGTTCTTTTTCTATTTATTTTTTTCACTCTATTCAATGTACTTATTCAATTTTTAATATCTTTAATTGTACATAATTAAAAATTATGAAAAGCTGATTTAAATAATCCTTGCATTGAGACGAATCAAATAAGATCTCACTTGACTATGTTTTAATTTATAAATTAATAATAAAGTACAAATTAAGAGTAATAGATAAATAATGTTCAAAAAGTAAATGGGATATTAGTATTAAATTGGACGGAGTAAGAGATATTCGTTAGCTGAAAAATATTTGCCTATTCGGCTATTTCTATTGAAAAATGACGAGTCAATTACTATTATATGTATTTAGGAGTTACTAGACAATGTAATTCTAGTACTCATGTGTATTTATGTGTATAACGCTCTAATTGAAGATTTGTTGTGCGTTAGTTAACAATGTAAACAAAAGTTCCTATAATTTAAAATATTTCCGTGAATTTAAAATATTAAGGGTGTTACCCTTTCAATTAATAAGATCATTATAATACTTTTAATCCAAAATAAAGAAATAAATATAAAAAAAATTTTACCGTGAATAATACAAACTCTTATTAATTTTATTATAATAATACTAATTTTTAATTAACCATGAATAATACCAATTTAGGGATGTGTTTTACTAAAATAATACTCCCTCCGTTCTTTTAAGTTCTTCCACCTTACTATAACGGGTAGTTTCATAAGTTTTTCCACTTTAGAATACTTTCTATTTTTAGAAAGTTTTTATCCCACTTTTACCTCTTAAAACCCTCCTTTTTCTTTTAATTTACCCCTTTTCTTTTATTTATAATTATTTTCTCTCTCATACTTTCAATACAATCATTACTTCACACTACTATTTAATTAAAATAATACCCACTACAACCTCATACTTCCAATATAATCATTACTTTACGCTACTATTTAATTAAAATAATACCTACTACAACCTCATACTTCCAATACAATCATTACTTCACACTACTATTTAATTAAAATAATACCCACTACAACCCAAAGATTCTATCTTCTTTAATATGTGTGAAAAACCTAAAATGGAAGATCAAAAAAGAACGGATGTAGTACCAATTTTGTTTAACCATTAATTTACCTTTGTTTTTTAGTCAAATAATCTACTATAAACAAAAGTTGGTGTTTTTTAATGGCAAACATCTCCCTAAGTTGTTATTATTCACGGTTAATCAAATGTTGGTATTATTATAGGGAAATCAACAAAAATTTCTATTATTCATGGTAATTTTTTCATAAATCAATTCTTTTTTTTTTTATACTTAATGTTATTTTTTTATTTTTTGTTAACAAGTTGCACCAAGTTGGACCCAAAGATTAGGCCAATGAATTTAAAAATCTAATCTAGGCGATTGAATGCAAGAATTTTAGTGGATCCGTGTTTGTATGTAGCATAAAAATATGGATATGATCGGATTATGGTTGATCTTGGACAAGACTCTAAACGACTTCACTCACCTTCAAGCCTTTGCCCTCCTACTCTCAATCAAAGCTTCACTCCCATTGACCTTAGTGGATCTTGCTATGATTTTTCTTTATTTCACTCACAACGGAAGATGATAGGAAAAAGAAAATGCAAATGCATTCTCTCTTAGAAATTTTATTCATCTTCAAAAGTCATCTTTACAGTGCATGAACGCTTCCTTATATAGCGAAACATAGAAAGCTAAGAACATGCTAGGCAAATGACTATTAATTACAAACCATCTATATACCCCTAACTACTTGCCATTATATAACAAACTAAAAGCAAGAATTAATTGCATAACATTGCCTTGACTTCTTGCTTGAATATATAGTCGCCATGCTTGCCATTATAAACCAACAAGTATGAATGAAAGATCCTACCCTAATTTGGATTATAAGCCAAAACAATATGTTAAACAAGCTCGCCAAGGAGATTAGTTTGCTTGTATTTACAAGGCCCAATTCCACCTGTTCCACAAGCATATATTTATAATATAATATTTATGTGCATTATTTTGATATAATCCACTTTTATGCGGTGGCTTTGAACCGCAGCAGCAAATATACCCCATCTGCTGCTATCACAAGTGCTTGAGGTCAAAACTACAGCATACATGGGCTATAAAACCGCAGCATATGACGTTCTTTCCACTAGTATTATGGTTAGGAATTAAGATTATGGTTTAAGCATATTTTTTGTTTAGGGTTTGCATTGACAGTGAAAATAATCATTGTTTATGCCTTTATGATGTGTTTTGATGATGTTAAAGTACATGGGAAGCCTTATTGATGTTGTTATTGAAGTATAAATGTAGTATTGTTGTTCGAAGTGTTGTGAAATGTATTGTTGGTAGTGGTTAGGTATTATTGATGGTGTCTTATTGTGATGTTCAACCAATTTTGATGGTTAGAACAATCTTACTATGATTATTAGGATTCTCATGACTTTTATTATTATTTTTTTTTTTATTTTTTTTGTTGTTGTTATTATTACTATCTAGAATAATCTAATCTTTTCCTAATTTTTATACAATAATATCACCTATTGATTAACCATGAATAATCATAACTTTAGGGTGTATTTGCTTAGAGTTTTTGAGAACTCAATGACCTGCTATAGTAGGTAATTTGCCAAAATAGTAAACTGAAAATTAATTTAAAATTAGTAAAAAAATTTAAAAATTTACATAAAAAATTCTTAATAATAAAAATAATCATAAATTTTTTAAAAATATTTTTTAACATTTTTCTCTACATTTTTTATTTTAATTTATCTTTTTTTAAAAAAATAAAAACATGCTATAGCAAGTCATTCGGTTACTGGGATACTCTACAAAAATACCCCTTAAAGTTGGAATTATTCATGGTTAATCAATAGGTGAGATTATTGTAAGAAAATCGAATATGTTAGATATTCCTTTTGTAACACCCATGGAATTTCGGTTCTATATACGAAATCAAAATCTTAATGCACTTCATTAAGATACACTTAAACACCACACTTTAAGTCGAACTTAAACACCCTTCTTAATTCACCCATAGGATTCTCATCTCTATGCACACATCAATACATAGACTTGATTGGTGCACTCAAGTCACCATTTACTTCAACAAATTAAGATAATTTCAATACATCATCGAAATTTAAGTTGAAACCACAAAAAATTATGAAAGTTAATACAATACAATACTTCAACAAATTAAGATAAAACGTGTAATAAAATATTCAAACTTAATTTCAAATAATATCAAAGTTAATTTTAATGAACCTTGACCTATTAAAATATTTCAAATATAATTTCAAGAAACATTGATCTATTAAAATATTTCAAATATAATTACGAAATTAACCTGATTGTAAACGTAATTATCTTCAAGACTTTGAAATGTATTTCAAGACTTATAAAATTAACTTTAAAATAAACTTAAGTTCTTTAAGCATATTCCAACATCTTCGAACTTAAATATATATCACTTATCAAATGTATATCAAATATGATTTTAGACTTACTTAAACAACTAAATGTAATTACTTAATTTATTTGTTTAATCAATGTGTTTTGAATTATCATCATTAAAGAGAATTGAGTCTTCAATTTTTCCTTATCATTTTTTAAGAGAGTTGAGTCTTCAGAAACAAAGTAATAGCCATTAATTGCATTGCAATGTAACTATTTTCCATTAAGTTACGAGAAGTTGATCATCAATTTCAAAACGACTAGCAACTTAATCTGATATTGACTCGATCGATAGTAATTAGTAACTCGTAGCTGAATTCTACTTGAAAAAGTATCCCAACCCAATCTGTACCCGGTAAAAGCGAACCAATTATTAATCGACGACAACTTGAAACCAATTGACACTCGACTCAAACTTCAACCGATATCGAACTGATGCAAACTCAATAGCTCGAATAATTGATTTTCAACCAAACTGTGACTAACCGATCCGATCCGAGTGTGACCCACTAAAACACTATCCGAAATATAGCCGAACCGAATGATATACGTCAGAAACCGACCTGATAACCAGAATGAACACCTCAACGTAACGGCTGTTGGAATAATTTTGGGCCTTCATTAATGTGAGGCCCTGTTCTGTAGCACGAGATGCACAGCTTGTGCACCGGGCCTGGTCAAAGTTACATGTAAGAGATAGTGTTAGTGCAAGTGTCAAATTACCTATTATTGGAGAAGACGTTTATCACCAAATGGCTCAAGCCAAGACATACATCATTGTGAGCAATGATGGGGATGCAAAGGCGTTGAGTGAATTAAAGTGGGGGCTTTGAGGAAGCAATGAAGGAGGGTCTTATGTGTGTCATGTTAATGGAGTAACGAAGAGAAAGAAGGGTCCAAGAAGTGTCTTGAACGAGGCATCAACACCACATGTTTGAGATAGCAGCAACAAAACAAGGGAATAGGTGCTCGACTGCACCACCTCATTAGAGCAGGTCAAGTCACTGGCCCATTTCTCTATTTATGTTTTGTTTTCAACTTATTGGACACGTTTGAGCTTTGGACTAGAGTTTATTATAATGTTTTAGGGATTATATAAGGTCCTTAAATCAGGTTTAAACATATGTTAATCAGGCTAATAATAGGAAAAGAGGGGTTGAGAGCCTAAAGAGTTCCTCTTGTATTAGATGAGTGACCTCCATTGAAGGTGGAAGATTTAAGCTTGATAATATTGGATCAAGTATTGTGAGCTTTATTTCATTAATGTATTATTAAATTAGTTCATTAAATATAATTCCATTTGAGAGGTAAGTGTCCAAGAGACCATTTTTCTTTATGTGTGCTTTGTTAATCAAAGCTTTAATCAATTTGTGCGTATTCTTGTTCGTACTCTAATTTTCAATTTTCTTTTACATTTTTTCTCACCATTATTAGATATAAGGCCCTTTCTTTTCAAGACGTAATTTGAATACAACTTAAATTCAAACTATAAAAAAAAAAGAAAAACATATAATAGTACAAATGCAAAAACATGAATTTCAACTCTAGGCGCAATACTTTCTTAAGTAGCTTGATAATTACTAAGTAATAATATCCATAATTTAAAGAATTACATAATTTATTTAGAATAAATAAAATTTTGTGAATATTCTTATATTTTATTACTCCCTCACAGTTGAAATGGGTGATTCACAAACACTAAAGCTAGGTGTGAAGTCTTGAAATAAGAAAGTGGAAGTTTCTTGGTAAAGATGTTCACAATCTAATATCAGAAAGGGACATGGAGAGTGTGAACATCATCACTTGCTACTTTTTCGGAAACAAAATATATGAATATTCAATTCTATGTGTGTGGTTAGCTGATTTTGTACTACATTGTCATACATGTAGATAACACTAATAATTTTGCAGTAGCGTATACTAACGTGACTTTGAGAATTGGACAATGAAATTCTAAAAGTAGGTTATGAAACTCCAGCCCCATGATTTGGAAAAACATGTATACGCCTTTGTATTCGGCCACACCACTAGATCAAGACAATGTAGCTTACCACTTTGACGACCAAAAAGGAGGTTATATCACCCAAAAATACACAATAACTATAGATTGAACAACGAGCATCAGGATATCCTGCCCAATCAGCATTGATATAGAAGAGAAGAATAACGGTGGATAAAGGATACAAATTATGACCATAATTAAGCTTTCCACGAATATATCTTAGTATGTGACGATAACATGTATTTGAGAAGTCATAGGGTTATACATAAAAGGGTTACTTATGCGCAACATATGAAATGCCTAATCTAGTAAAAGTGAAATATTATAAGGCACATGCAAGACTGGGGTAGAGAGTAGAATCCTTGAAGGGATATAATGAGGATGCACTGAGTTTAGATTTGGTATTCATTGGAGTAGGAAAGGATCCAGATGAAGACATTGATGTACAAATGAGATCATCCCATGGTATATTTTCCCTAGGATGGATACAACCCTATAGCCTGATATCTTATGCAAATACCATGGAAATAACTAAGTACACAAGTCTTATTAGAAATTCAACTATTCTCTTGAGAGACCGCTTTGAGAGACATATCTCAAAGCCAGCCCATTAAAAATTAATACCTACTTATCATATTCTTAATGCCTACTTACATTATCCTTAATGCTAATTTATCGTATCCTTAATGCCTACTTTCAATATTCAAATGTTTACTTACATTATTCTTAATGCTACTTACAATATTTTAAAAAATATATAATGGGCCGGCCCAATTAGAGATGGTCTTTCAAAGAGACCGTCTCTCACAAGAATTTGTGTTAGAAATTTTAAACAAAGTACCATACAAGAACGTAATTTTGATGCTAAGTTGATAAATAAGTCACTTCTTAAATAATGCCAGACTAAGAACAAACGAATCGTGGATGGTTTCGCAGAAGGACTATATGTCTCACCATAGTCAATGCTCACATTTCGACCTACTCTATGTTTAATAGTACCATCAGAATGCTTTTTATGTCTAAAAGTCCATAGAAAACAAAAAAACTCTGACATTAGAAGGATTGGGGACTAAATCTCAAGTCTTATTCTGAGTTAAAACATCAAATTCAAAGTCAATACCATTTTTCAATTACGGTCTTGCATCTATGTGGCTATGAGGTAATGGTATTTGGAACCTTCTTGGTATTTGAGATTGAGTTTAAATATACCGTATTGGCTTCGACCTAGAAGATGAATTAAATGGAACGGAAGAGGTGATCCATTTGTGCGTTAGGCATGCTATGCAAGGCCATTTCAGACTTTAAGCAAGGTGTGCATTTATATAGAGCCCAAGTCTCGAAAAAGGATAGATACTCGATATGTAATTCATGATTCACAAATTCTTACTTGAGACAGTCTCAAGAGCGTCTCAAGTTTGGGCTGACCCAATTTTTAATTTTAAAAAAAAGAAAAATTAATTAAACTTTCTAAACACGCGCGTATAGTTGGGTATATAATGAACTATGTTTGGGATTATAACATTACATAGTTTGGTATATAATGATTTGTGTTTGGGTTATAATATTAGGTGTTTGGGGTTATAGTATTATATTTTTGGGTATAGAATGATCTGTCTTAGGGGTTATAACATGATATAGTTGGGTATATAATGGTTTGTGTTTAGAATTGTAACATTATATATTTGGGTATATAATGGTTTGTGTTTGGGGTTATAGTATTTTGTATTTGGGTGTCTTAAAATTATGTAGTTGGGTATATAATGGTTTGTTTTTTAGGGTATAGTATTTGTATAACACGAATTATATTATGTTATAACCTCAAATATATGTTCTTATAACCTATATATCTTATATTATAACCTCAAATATATATTGTTACAACTCTAAATATACTATGTTATAACCCCCAAATATATTATGTTATAACCACAAATATATGTTGTTATAACCTCATATATATTATGTTATAACCTCAAATATTATATTGTTATAACTCCAAATATATTATGTTATAACACCAAATATATTATGTTATAACACCAAATAAATTATGTTATAACCCTAAATATATGTTGTTATAACACTTAATATATTATGTTATAACCCCAAATAAATGTTATTAACCCTAAAGATATTATGTGATTTTTCACATTCCACTCACATGCGCACTTTTGTTTTTTGATTTCGCAAATTTTTTTTTTATTTATCATAAATTAGATTTGGACTGAGCTTTTGAGAGTCGTCTTTACAAAAGACGTTCTCTCAAGAGAGGACCTGTTTATGATTTGTTCTTTTAACAATTAAGAAACTTATAACACACCTATATATATAATGATAATTAGAAGATATAAGGATCAATTTCTATCATTTTGCCAAGCATCCATCAAAGACTAGAATTAACCTATAGAAAAGGCTTATATCTTTCATTTTACCTAAGGCCTTAAAATATCATGAACGACACTGATGTTATGGGTTGGTGGTATTGACGATTTATAAAGTGATTTTGTATTTTTTTTTTGTTCGTAGGTGTTGTTGTAACTCTAGTTTATTTAGGTAATTGGAGTACTCTTTAATATTTCAGATTGGATCATTGTATTATGTATTTTTTACCAAAACCAAGTTGATCTCAACAATCAACATGGTATCACCAACTTCTAAATCCTGTACTTCCATTGAATATAACCTTCCAACATAACCACGTACATCTAGTAAGTGTCTAAAACAAGATTAAAAGTTCCATAATTAGCAATTCGCGTCTACACTTCATAACTTGATTCTTCAATTTCTCCACATCTAAAAGTGTAAGTCGTTTCAACATCAACATCTCACCACCCTCTTCCATTCATCTGTCATAACTACAATGTATTATTTTATATCAAATTTGTAAATTTTTATTTAAAACTATTGACAAAAACAAGGATATTAACTTAATTAAAATTAGATATACAATTAAATTTGTAAAGAATTTCAATTTTAGAAAGTATATAACGCGAACTATGAATGAATATAAGGCGAGTATAAGGTGCACATACCCATGATGGATATACCTAGTTGGCTATAGTGGGTGCAGATTAGTTTAAATGCATACCCAGGTGGGTAAGTATGGGCATGAAAATTTTACCCACCATGGATGATGGGTAGGTGGCGAGTATAAAATTTTTGGTGGATATGGCCATATATGTATGGTGGAGGGCATACTGCACCTGTCCGCCCATCTTACCATAGAGAATTTAAGTTGATGGGAAGAAGATGAGTTTATTTGGGTTAGGTGGATTGAATTAATTATGGTTGTCAAAGGTAAATAAGGAGAGTTAAAAGGTTTAAAATTAGTTTAACATGTAATTTCAAACACCGGTGATATGATTATGGTTATTGCACTTTTCAATTTACAGTGATTATATAACCCGTAAATATTGAACTTTACTTTTATAAATGAAAAATGATACTCGCTCCGTTCTTTTTTGTTTGTCCACTTTAAATTTGTTCACTCTATGAGAGAGAAATTTAAATTTGATTTTTGAAGTATATATTCAAGACAAAATATATTCAAGTGAAATTTTGTTAGATTCGTCATGATGTGAAGAACTTTAATATATATAATTTTTAATATATATATCCACCGAAATAACACTTGATGAAAATGATATAGAACCAAGAACGATATAAGAATGTCGGCGTAGAAATGATTGGTCAAAATGGAAAGATGCTATTCAAGCGGAATTAAAATCACTTGAGAAACGAGAAGTTTTTGGACAAATTACCCAAACACCAAATGGTATAAAACCGGTTGGCTATAAATGGGTGTTTGTAAGAAAAAGAAATGAGAAAGATGAAGTGGTTAGATATAAGGCACGACTTGTAGCACAAGGTTTTTCCCAAAGACCAGGGATTGATTATGAAGAAACGTATTCTCCCGTAGTAGATGCGACTACACTAAGATTCTTGATAAGTCTAACTGTCTCAAACAGTTTACAAATGCGACTTATGGATGTTGTGATCGCATATTTATATGGTTCACTTGATACAGACATTTATATAAAAGTCCCTGAAGGACTTAAGTTGCCAGAAAACCACAAATCACGAGAAATGTTTTCCATAAAGCTGAAAAGGTCACTTTATGGACTAAAACAATCTAGAAGAATGTGGTACAACCGTCTTAGTGAATATCTCCTGAAAGAAGGATTCAAAAATGATCAAATCAATCCTTGTGTATTTATTAAACGGACTCAATCAGGATTTTCTATAATTGCAGTTTATGTTGATGATTTAAATATCATTGGAACTCCCAAAGAACTTGAACAAACTGCAAAATATTTGATGAAAAAATTTGAAATGAAAGATCTTGGGAAAACAAAATTTTGCCTTAGATTACAAATAGAGCACTTAAGGGGTGGAATCTTTGTGCACCAATCCAAATATACAGAAAAGGTTCTAAAAAGATTTCATATGGACAAAGCTCATCCGCTAAGCTCTCCAATGATAGTGCGATCATTCAAACCAAAAGATGATCCATTTCGACCTTGTGAAGAAGACGAGGAGATTCTTGGCCCTGAAGTGCCATATATAAGCGCAATTGGAGCTCTAATGTATCTAGCTAATAATACAAGACCTGATATTGCTTTCGCTGTTAATTTATTAGCTAGATAAGCAATTCACCAACAAAGAGACATTGGAGTGGGATAAAATATTTGTTGCGCTACCTTCGAGGAACTAAAGATCTTGGACTATTTTATCGATCAAAGCAAGATGCTACTCTTGTTGGATATGCAGATGCTGGATACTTATCAGATCCCCATAAGGCTAAATC
The DNA here is from genome assembly GCF_026212465.1 of Amaranthus tricolor. NCBI lineage: Eukaryota > Viridiplantae > Streptophyta > Magnoliopsida > Caryophyllales > Amaranthaceae > Amaranthus > Amaranthus tricolor. Next base: position 5,598,030 of record NC_080053.1, on the reverse strand, counting down.
ACAAAATGGATATGTATTCACATATGGAGGTACCGCAATATCTTGGAGATCCACGAAACAGACACTAACAGCTACATCATCAAACCATGCAGAATTGATCGCCCTTTATGAAACAAGTAGAGAATGCGTTTGGTTAAGGTCAGTAATTGGTCACATTTAAGAAGAATGTAGGATAAACTCCATAATAAATTCTCCAACTGTAATTTTTGAAGATAATATCGGTTATATTGAACAAGTTAGTGAAGGCTTCATAAAAGGGGATAGAACCAAACACATAGCACCAAAACTTTTCTTTGCACAATGAAATAGTAAAAGTCAAACAAATTCAATCAAGTGAAAATCTTGCAGATCTATTCACAAAGTCCCTTCCATCAAAGAGATTCGAGCAACTTGTATATAAAATTGGAATCTGTCATCTACGAGATATCTGTTGAACTCAGGGGGAGAATCATGCTCACTGCATTCTTTTTTCCCTTCGTTCAGGTTTTTATCCCATTGGGTTTTTCCTGACAAAGTTTTTAACGAGGCAGTATTAAATAGAAATTTTGTAATAATATTTTTTTTACATAATTAGAATGCATTGAAGGGGGAGTATTGAAATATAGTGTGAAAGGTAATTAATGAATATAATGTGAAAGGTAATTAATGAATTTACCCTAATGTGAATGCATTCAATGTAATTGTGGATGAACTTGCCTATAAATATGGAAGTTCACCAATGTAAAAACTACACCAATGAGTAAAAACATCTCCATCTTCTAACTTTTACTCATTCTACTTCCTCCTTATCTCTCTAAGTTTTAACACGTTATCAGCACCAGCTCTACCCTTAATAATCAAGAAGCAAGTATGGCAGAAATTACCAAAAGACTATTCAACATATTAGACTTTAACTGGACAAAAATTCTTAGAATGGAAAAAAGATGCCATCATGAACTTAGAAGCTCAAGGACTTGAACATACTATATTGGGAGTAAAAGAAAAGGATCCAATAGATGGAACTCAAGCTACCAAAATAAAGGTAGCTACAAATCTAGAAAAGGCCAAAGCCTTAGTCCTCTTGAGGCTTGAGGCATCATATTCATGATAGCCTTAAATCTGAATATTTATTTATAAAAGATCCCAAAACATTGTAGGACTCTCTTGTTAAAAGATTTGATCACCACAAAAGGGTGCTTCTTCCACAAGCTAGCCATGAGTGGAAGAATTTAAGATTTTCTGATTTTAAGACTCTCAGTGAGTACAATTCAACATTATACCGAATTACATCAATGTTGAAATATTGTGAGCACCCGGTGACTGATGCAGAAATGATCGAACTCACATTATCTACCTTTTATCCATCAAACATTATTCTGCAACAACAATATAGGGAAAGAAATTTCAAAAGATATTCAGATCTGAGTGTAGTACTCTCACTGGCTGAACAACATAATGATCTTGTCTGGAAATATCATAATATGAGACTCATTGGATCTCAAGCTATCCGTGAGCCACACTCTACTAAAACACATGTGCCTGAAGCACATGCTGTTGAAAATAAAGGCCGTGGAAATTATAATAATCGTGGTAGAGGACGCGAAAATTTCCGAGGAAGAGGACGAAGACAAGGTCGTGAAAATTTTTATGAACATGGTAAAAAGTTTCAAGGATTCGGTAGAGGCCACTTTCTCCAAAATTATCAAAATGATCATTACAATAGGTTAGACCGTGAGTGAAAATCCTCAATCACAAAGTCAACCTATGATTCATTATGATCTTCTGCTCGGCTGACAAAGCAATCACATCATAAGAACCTGTTGGATTCTTTACTAAGTTTATTTGATTATTTAGTCCAAAACAATGTTTTCCATACATTCATTTGAGAACAGATAACACGTTAGTAGTCAAAAGAAAACATGCGGAGGTGCTACAAAACCCAACCAGATACAGAATATTGAAATAAGGCAAATAAACGAGGAAAAATGGCCTGTTCTAGGATGAGACATTAAGGCAGACCTAACCAGTATGGGTTTCCTCTTTCAAAATCAAGCGGTTTTATTCCGCTACTAAAGTACATCTTTTTAAGAGCTTAGTGACTGGGACATTCTTTCTCATACACTTCACTTGCATACTTCCAGTTCATGACCTTCCAGATATTCTTCAGGTAATCAGGTCTGACATTCTTATACTGCACACAGGGAAAGCCAATAAGAAGAATGTTTAGTTACATGCATCGTCATCAAGAAACACACAAGATTAGGATTTAGGACAGATGCATCCACAATAATGGTTTGAACTCGTCTTTTTTATAGTTGCATGGTTTTTAACTAATAAATTCATATCCTTAACACTCAATACCAGTCCAGTTCCTGTTCAGGCTCGAACCAGCCCACAACTGGCCGGTGGCCATTGGCACGCATATAGTAATCATATCCTCAGACTGAATTCTCAAGGCAATATGCAAGGGCCTGTTGCAGGCCTTCGTTGTGGATTAAAAGGGGAAAAGGGAGTGGTGGTTATTTTGCTGTTTCTCTTCCATCGCAATTCACACTTACCTTGGACTGACAAACAGGAGAGAAAGTCAGAGTTCAGTATCAAAACAATCTTTGGTCTTGGAGTTATTTGTTTAAACTTACAAGGTGAATAAGGGTGAGTAATAATGTTAAACAAAATTCTTTTTACACAACAACTCTAGAGAAACACAAATCTCAGCCTATCTCTTTGGGTCTCTCCTAACTCTGTTTATTAGATTAATTCTCAATCTACACAATTCGCCTTTCGGGACAAATTTGTTAAACTACATGTCTATCCCTCTGCTCTGTTTACTGTCCAAAACAAGCATATGATCATCCCAACTAAAACGGGTGAGAGAAAAAGCTTTTGTGCTTCTCAAGATACCATTAAATGCCCAGACTTACCTTTTTTTTTTTGTGAAGAAGCCCAGACTTACCTTAATTACGCATGAAATGCTCTTCATAGGGGATGGATCAAGTGATAACAACTAAAGTGGTAAATCCTGAAAACCAGAATGTGATACACATGTAGCAAATTGTGTACATACTTGACATAAAGGGTGTACATATTTTTGTAAAGAAAAAAGTTTGTGTTATACCTGAATATGTACACCTTTTAAGCATGTAAGTACATCTTTTAGCAAATGTCTAATTATTTACAAAATTGTCACCTGATTATGTACAATTTTTAAGCTTGCATGTACACCCGTTTTCAGTTTTCAACACTTCAGTTGGTTTTCACATGATCCAAATCAGCTTTTCATACTCCAAAATTTAATATAATTCCTTGACATTATCAACACACACTATAATATTCTTAGAATGTTGTTACATGAATTACAACTAAAACAAACCCTAAGATATAACTAAAACAAGCCCTAAGATGCTTTATTAATCGAAACAGAATACACACCCATATCAAAGCACCTTTAGTGGTGACCAAAATACTGGTATTAAAACGGATAAGCAATAAAAAAATCATTAAAATGGGCGAGAGAATTTAGTTGATTTTAAATTTTGGTCTTCATGAAGACCAAACACCTTTGGTCACCATTAAAAAATATTGGTAACAGAGAATGCTAGGTTTTAAGAGAGAGTTGTGAAGACCAAAAACCTCTGGTCACCACTAAAAAATTATTTCAACTCAAAGCCTTTTTCAAACTTCAATAACATGGCAAGTCTACAACTTTCAGTACTATTATAAATTCTCCGCCCTGAACTCTGCACCTTGATTTTACCAAAATTTTGATCTTTGTTAGTGCCTATTTCTCATGAAAAGGGATGTTTGACTTCTATTTTTCTCTATAATGTCTCCCAGACATCATAAATGAGCAGAAGCAAAGGGACAAAGTAAAAAAGTAGGGTAGGAGTATGAGCAAAATCGAAGGATTATATAAGGACGAATGCCCCGACGCAAAGGCTCCTAGGCAAGGCGTTTTGGATAAGGCACATTGAGGCACTATCAAGGCATAATTTCATGTAGGAATTTGTTTTGGTCGGGCTCTACTTTGTTACTTCCCACATTGATAGTTTGAACTTTGTGAATTGTATTCGTTGAGTTGAACTTTAGGGGTCTTTTTTTCATTGGGTACTCTTACCTGTGACTTAAACAATATGTCATTACTATTTTTAAAATTAAAAAATGTTAATAATTGAATAAAAGAAAAGGAAAAACAAAATTAAAAGCTATATTTAAAAGAAAAGAAAAAAATCTCTCCCAAATCGTGTTCTAAAAGCAATTTCCAGCTTTCAATTCTAATCATTGTTCAAGATTTTGATTTTGACCTTCAACGATTTAGTGTTTGAATATTAATGGAGATTGAATGTATATCCATTAATTATTTTGTCTTCATAAATTTTGAATGTCTCAGAGAACAGGGAGCTTAAGGTATCTCTAAAGCCATCCATAGAAAAGTGTACTCTAGAAGGACTAACAGATCCTCAATAATTTGTAATAAGTTGAGCTCATACGGTAGAAAATGGAAATTTTGGTAAAAGGGGGATAGAGAATTAAAAATTTTGCATCGAGGAACAGGAAGGGAAGGTATAGTTGATCAGACAGATGAAAATAATTTCCTATAAAGTGAGGGGGTCGGGTAGGATGGAAGAGAAAGAAGATTAGAAGCCTACTTAGAAGGTCGGACTGGACAATAGACATAGTAATGCTATAAGAAACAAAATTAAGCAAGGTGACAACTCTTGATATCAGAACTATAAGGGAAGAGAGATGGAAAGTTGTGCCTTTTTGCCGATAGTAAACACTTAAGGAGGGATCATCATAATATGAGATACCAGAGTGGCTACAATTAGAGTAATGTTGATCAAGTCTTTTTCACGTTCAGTCCTCTTAGACCTCACTAGTCACTGGGAAGAGAGCTTTTTGGTTCTCATCGGTATATGGGCTTCCAAGGTCCAAGAGCCAGGGAGACATGAGATTTTTGATGAGTTAATTGATTTATAAGGTATTGTTCTCCTAGATGGATAGTGGGTGGAGATTTCCATTTTACATGACATGATTCAGAAAAGAAAAGGGATACACAACGAGAAGCATGATACTATTTGATGAAGTAATGAGAGAGTGCAAACAATGGCGGTTCTGGGCCGGTTCAGCCTATTCGACGACAGAGCCTCAAATTTAGAAGGCCTCGTATAAAAAATGTTGATTATGTTATCAATAATACTAGGTAGCACAGCTGGTTAGAGTTTTGGACTATTAATCACAGTAGCTGAGTTCGAAACCCAATCAACACAATTAAAGTGGGCGGCTCTCAATCTCCCACTAATTCCTTACTTTAATTATTTCTTTTTCTCACAATCCCCAACGCCTTATTCCAATTTCCTATGTAGCTTTTCTAAAACATTCATCTCAATATCCACCTTCCTCAAAATTTAATTTTGAAGGTCCTTAATTGTTTTTAATCAATTCATCTTCCTCCCAACAACTAGTTTTAGGAGTTCTTCCATTAATGGCTCTCAAAATTCATCCAAGAAAAGTTAAATTTATTGTTTTACCATTGAATCTCAAACTAGAGATCTTTTTTCTATATATGTATCATTCAAGATCTCTAATTTCAATTACATTTAGAAAAAAAATTGTGAAACAATACTCTTAACAAAATTCTTGCTCATCAAAAAAGAAAAAAAAAAAAAGGAAAGACCAAATGGCATGCTGAATGCCGATTCAAGACTTCAAATTCTCTAATCAGGTACCAAATTTGTCGTTTTTTCATGTTACAATTTATTTTAATTTTTAGATAGATATTCAATTTAGTAAAATTTGTTTTCATTAAATTAAAAATAAAAGAAGTGAGATTTCAATAAAAAAAAGAGCAAAAAAATTGGGTGGAATGGAAAAAAGCATATGTTAGTGTTAAATCTAAGTATCTGACATTGTTCATTTGGTATCATTTCTTGCAAATACTAATTTAATCTCTTTGCAAAGTCTAATATATTTTTCTTTTGTTATTTGACAATACATTTTGTTTTAAGCTCTTTTCGAAATTGAAGTGACATTCTCGCTTTCAAATTGTTATTGAAGAGGCCCCAATTTATGATTTAATTGTATAAGTAAACAGGGCCTCCGTAAACTTTGCTCCACCCCTGAGTGCAAATTGTCTATCGAAATGGGATTTTACATAATTAACTTCTAGTGACCCATATATGGCAAGCAAGATTGATAGATTCATAACAGGGGATGGGTGAACTCGAGCATTTTAATGTTATGCCGGACAGTAAACCAAGAATGGCACAGATTTCTTGTGAACACCAAATAATGACATTTCTAGACAGCATGGCGCATATACATTAAATATACATATGAAGTAGAACCTGAAGGTAGTAGGCATGCTCCCACACATCAATACCAAGTAGAGGAACCAAACTTGGCCCTTTTGTTACCAGTGGATCCTGAAACCAAACAAGACTGTAAATAAACCAAAATAACAAAACAGACTAGGTAAATAATATGTACTCTATATGAAGAAAGGAAAGGAGGTGATTATCACTTTAGCATATTCAAAGAGTGAAAATTTTTAGCTTCTTAAAGGTATCATGTTAAGAAGTAACAACACACAAAAATCAAGATTTCGTTCCATAATTAAAAATAAAAGCAGCATATTCTGGAGGCTGACCTGATTTGCAGTGGTTTCAACCACAAGCTTTTTCGACTGTGCATCAAATCCAAGCCACTGCTCAAAATAAATGAAGATTAGCACACTCTAAAGAACATGTGTTAAAAGGTAAACCACGGGCTTTTCAAGTTACTAAAGCTTACCACCCATCCAGAACCTTGTACAGCAGCTCCTTCAGCATTCATTTTCTGGATAAGAGCTTCTAGTGAACCAAAGTTTGAATCAATAGCCCAACCCAGAGAAGTTTTCGGAGGATCGCCTCCTCCTTCCTGCAATAGTTTATGATACCGTCAATCAAATCTTCCACAAATAAATAGTTGAAAAAATATCTTGGTATAGCTACTTACATGGATTGGAGCAAGGTTCTTCCAGAAAATTGAATGATTTACATGGCCTGCCAATAGATTTGTGTACATCAAACATACTAATTTAAGCTAAAGAGCATCAAGTATTAAAGGGGTAAGAAGCTAGTAAATATTGCAGATTAATTATGTATATCATGTCAAAGCAAGATCTTTTGGAGACAGTGCATGCAGTCAGCCCCAAAATTTCAATTGACTACAAAACCAGACATCATTCATTACAAACTGCAATCGGAAATTATAGCAGTGAACTGGCAGAGATGCAACTGCCTCTTTTCTGGCGTAAGCGATGCTCTGACATAACTACAATAAGCATCTCTTTTTAACTTCCAACTTCCACCCTTCTTTTATCTAGCCCACCATTCCTTCACAAGTTAGCCGCGAAACCCCAAATCAATTACGGTTTCCTTGTAGTAGGCAACAACATCCAAGTCAATCACTCTTCAATTCATGTATTTTTATAGAATACATTCCCCAAAATATCCACCATGGATTTTGCTATTTCCTTTTGAAAATAAAGCGTTTATTCCTCCAATACAAACAATTTCCGTATTCCAACTAAATCAAAAAATCGTACTCAAAACCTAACAGATGCAACGCCGATAAAAAATAAAAATCAAAAAGAAGCCAAAAGCACAATATATACAACAAAAACTGAAGATAAAGTGAATCGGATCGAATCTCACCTCCGCCATTAAACTTAATGGCACTCTGAAGTTTAACTACAGTAGAAGAATCGCCTTTGACCATAGCATCATGGAGCTGCTCAAGAGCTTTGTTGTAGTTAGTGATGTAAGTCTGGTGATGCTTTTGATGATGAAGCTGCATGATTTCGCCACTAATGGCAGGCTCAAGAGCACCATAATCGTAGGGGAGGTCAGGAAGAGAGAAAGTCTGCAACGATCGACATTGATATAAAGCTTGTTTGGGAGAAATTGAGGCTAGGGTTTTTCTGTTCATCAGAGTTCGAAGCGCCATTTTTTCTTGTATCAAAAAAGTTCGAGGAGGTTTAATTGGAAATGGCCAGGATAGAGAGAAAATGGATTACTAATACTATACGGAGTAACGACATACAACCAATTTAAAACAAAAACTTAATAACATGTGAAAAGTTGAGTAGGCTTCATCCCACATCGACAAAAAATGGATAGTTTAGCTGCATAACTTGTATATAAGCACGAGATTAATTGGTGAAGAAATTATGATCCTTCAGGCAGTTAATGGGAAATGAGGAGTGGTCATAGTCTTGCAAATTTGTGCGAGATGGATGTTCGCCCCAAGCCTGGTTACGACAATTGGGCATCCTTTTTTACCATCTGATCCCTATTCTTGAAGGCAATCTTTTTAATGCAATCTTAAATTTTTATGGCTACTTGTTTATTGGTATCCTAGAAATGAGAATCCAAGTAAAAAATGCGATTTTATAGCTTTATTTTTTTTCTAACACTAAAAACTAGAGGTGTTTATTGATTGAGTTGGATGTTTTTTTTAAGTCGGGTCAAATCAAATGTGGTTATATATCGGGTAATTATCGAGTCTGTTTTGAACACTTCTACTAAAAACACTTACTAAATTAAAATTTAACATCATAACACTGGCAAATGAAAATGATCACTGATTTCATAAGCATCAATAACGATCGTTAATTTTAAAAAAAACGATCGTTAATTTTAAAAAAATTGCTTATGTTAAAATTTAATACATGTTCACTCTTTTGGTCATAACTTTTAATACGAAAATGCAATATATGCATCATTAGAACCTAGACTTAACATCTTTCTTATATGTCCAATTCTGATAACCGAGCGAGAAATGACGATAGTTTAAAGTTTGTTTGTGCTGAAATTTGATACATGTTCAATCTTTTGGCTATAATATTTTATAGAAAAAATGCATTAATGCAAAAACTAGACTTCAAGAGCTTTCCTACAATATATTATATGCCCCATTCCGATAACCGAGCGAGAAATGACGATCGTCGAAAGCTCGCAGTGATTTTTAGTACATCCAGTCGCATAAAACACACGACCTAATCGCGGTAGAGTCATGTAAATCACGCAACCGAATGGGGTATATAATATATCGTTAGAAAGCTTTTGAAGTATAGGTTATCGAAATGGGACATATAATACATCATTGTATTAATTTAATTTTCCTATCAAAAGTTATGGCCAAAAGATGTATCAAATCTCGGCACAAGCAAATATTTAACGATCGTTATTTCTCGCTCGATTATCGGAATCAGGCATATAATATATCATTAGAAAGATATTGAAGTCTAGGTTCTAATGCCACAAACATTGCATTAATTTGATTTTCCTATTAAAAGTTATGACCAAAAGAGTGAACTTGTATTAAATTTCAGCACAAAACATTTGATTAGTTTTTTTTTTATTTATTTATTTTAATTTAATTATTATTATTAATTTTAGTTTAATAATAATAGTTAATTTAATAATTTAAAATATATTTAAGGGCATTATTGTAATTTTATTAAAAAGGTGGCGACACATTGAAAAAGGTGACGACTTTTTAAATTTGGTTTGTTAACGGAAATAATATAAGAGTTGTAAATTTGTAGTATCTTTTGTGTTTGTCAGGTTGGAATGAGATTGAGATTAAAATAAAATTTATCAATTTACCCTTAAAAAAATTATTTGAGGATTACAATATTTTTTTTAGTTTGTAATTTTACCCACTTACAAGAATATAAAAGTCTTCAAATAGACTTTTTCCCTAGTTTTTATTGTTCATCCATCTATTACCAACCCCTATGGTAATAATTTAATGGAAATTGAACAAATTTTAATCTAATTCTTAAATTTAGTTTAAATCTCATTTCTATCAACCAAACATAAAATATTCAATTTTAAAATTTTTAATTCCACTGTCATTTTTTATTTCTTTCTACCAAACACACCCTAAATATATGGCGGATTAAAAGGGTTACAATTTACACGGCTACTTCCGAATTACCCGACTAAAAACTTTTTGTCCCACCAATTATGTGTAATTTTCTTATGTTGGATGAAATATTTTAAGTGTTTACAAATAGATTTACAAATAGTATAACTCTCTTATATCATAATTGTGGAGTTATTGTCATATTTATTTATTTCTAAGAGTCTAAATAACCGTTGAATAATTTAGTAAAATTTAACATTTTAACAATTATCTTCTAGTGAATTGTTAAAATTGAAACATAACTCTCTGAGTTATCTATTTCTAACAAATAAATAAATATAAGTCTAAATAACTGTTTAATAACTTAATAAAATTTAGCAACTAAATAATTGTCTATTATAACTTATAAAAGCTATAAACCAAAATTTAAATCTTTATAAAAGTTAAATAGAAAGTAAAATGTTTGAATTGAAACATAACTATTACTAATAAACACTTTTTAGGTGAATTTTACTTTATGGCCTCCAACCGATTATTAACATGCAAAATAAAAATGCAAGAAAAACAAGAGATAAAATCTAAAAATCAGGACATTGAGTAATTTCAACTTTAATCCGTAAAATAAGTAGGTTTGAAAATAATTTTAAAAAATAATATATAATGAAGTTAAAAATCACTTTGTACGCATAAGTTAATACCAAGACAATTAATTAATTGATACTTAATAACGACAATAACATTTCCCATTAATAATTTGAGGGAATAAGATCGTTAGTAGGCCGATGCATTATCATTTTACCTACTTCATCAAGAAGGTTGTCATCTAATTCAATCAAGGCCAACATAGTAGTCTTAGCAATATTAATGTATACACTTTTCATGAATCACAACAAATAGAAGTAAGACTAGACATCATTTATATAAAGTATAAGAAAAGACATATCAACAACTATAGTAATCAAACGGGACAACACCCTTACAATTGGATTACAAATAAAAGAGCTTAATTTCCTCATGTTTCACTTTAGTGATCCAATATATTTTAATAATAAGCTGATGGACATACAATTATGTAATCAAGCATATATCGTCATTAAATATTTGTAATCATAATTTTTTCAACAAGTTCATATCTCAAATGTTCATATATAATGTCATTACCAAAATCATCATTTTAACACTAATTAGTGGCAATAGAAATTAATATCACATATTAATTTTTTAAATTTTACTATATTTTATCATATCATCAAAATAACAATATAAATTATAATCAGTACTGACAAAAATAATATTATTTATAATTGAAATAATAAATATGTACATCATATCATAATAATGTACAGTGTACTAATGGTGGACTCAAGAGCACCATTATCGTAGGGGACGGTCAGGTAGAGGGAAATTCTGCAACAATCAACATTGACATAAAGTAAAGCTTATTTGGGAGAAAAGTAGGGTTTTTTGGTCATCAAAGTTGGAAGCACTATTTTTCTTGAATCGAAAAGTTCGAGGGGATTCAATCGGAAATGGTGAGGTGAGAGAGACAAAAGATTTCTATGTGGAATATTGACTTTTGAGACTTGTTGTCTTAGGTAAAGATTTAGATAGCGGCATTACATTTTGAAATTTTTCTTAGTAAGCTTTGGATATACAAAATTGATTACGCAAACGCCAGAGATAATTTCTACCCTAATCTATTAATTTTTCATTAAAAAAATTGGAAAAAGGGCAAGACGGACAAAATTACAAAGTTTATCGCAAATCTTGAATATCATTACTTACCTCAATAATTTCGGGGTTGAATTTACCAATAATATTATTTAATGTTAAAATTACAATGATAGATTTTATTTCAGAGAGAAATTAGAGAGTTTAGAACCACATGCTTAAAATCAAACAACATAATGACACAATAAAACACGATTTCTTAATCAATGCTTATTTAATTATTGCCTCCTCTCTTTTTGTTTTTTCACTTATTTTTTCATAGCTTTCAAAGCAATTTTTAAATCTTAATATTTCTAATTACACATTAGACATATATATATATATATAATAATAATAATAATATAATAATAATAATAATAATAATAATAATAATAATAATAATAATAAAAAAAAAAAAGTATACATTACGACGAATTTAATAAGACTTCACATGAATATATTATTATGGAGTATCCTCTATACATCTCTTTAAAACATAATCAAACTCCTTTTTATATAGTAATTAGTTTCAGCTAGTCTCTTGAGAGACCGTATTTTTTAGAGACGTATCTAAAGTCCAACTCATTTAAGATTAATGCTAGTTACCGTGTTCTAAATCCTACTTACATTATCTTTGATATTTACTTACTGTATTCTTAATGTATACTTTCAATATCTTAAATGTCTATTTACATCATTTTTAATCACAAATTCATGTGAGAGACGATTTCTATAAGAGACATCTTTAATTGGACCGGCTCATTATATATTTTTTAAAATATTGTAAGTAGGCATTAAGGATACGATAAGTAGACATTAAAAATATGTTAAGTAGACATTAAGCTTTAATGGGTTGGACTTAAAAGACGTCTTTCAGAGAGACGATATCTCAAGAAACTAGTCGTTAATCAATACATAGAAGTATAACAATTTGTGAATTAGTATTTTTTACTTTGAGAGAATATACCCCGGCGAGAAATGAACCCTTACGTGAATTTCTTATCTCGTTTCTTTCTATACAAATACTTAGATTTCTAAACCCACAGCCGGCCACAGGTGACAGGCCACAATACTACGTTACTGATTACCCTCTCCAAACAGTCATAACTCCGAAACAGCCACAACCCACACGCCACACCAGACGCCAACCATCAGTAGGCAGCCACCAACCACCAGAAGCACCACCATTGGTACCACACCAGTGCCGTCAGGCCCGCCACGAGCTCACCATCTCAAAGATAAACACTATTAAGAATCAGGGTTTATCAAGTCAGAACTGTTTCGCTTCATCAATTTTGATTGGAATGAAGACTTCAAATGGAGATAAGGAGGATCTTATTAAACTTTTTGGTTCTCCATCTCCAAGACTACCTGTACCCAGCAATTCTTTCAATACTATCGTCAAAATTTTCTCTCTTTTCTCTCATGATAACCCCTTTTCTGATTATGCTCATCTCCCAGGTACTCCCCAACTTCTTTTTTTGTGGTTTATTTTATTTTTTAATAATTGGGGGTGTTCTTTTGTTGCTTGTAATTTAATTTTCTTGATGGCTATTATTGTTTAATTTGCTGTAGAGTACCAGAGTTTGTATGGTGTTAATCGGAGTAATCCCAAGAGACATAAATCAGGTAATTGTTTTTCACTTTTTTGTATCGAGTTATTTGCAATTTGTAATTATGGCAGGATCAATTCACACTTATTTATATCACCCAAAAAAAAAAAAAAGGGGAAATGCTAACCTCAGTGTTCTTAGGCTTAAAGAGTAATCCATGTATGTGTTTATATATGCAATGTCCTTTGCTTTTCATTTGATATTTAGACTATTTAGGATTGAGCTAGTCATATGAGAGACTGTCTCTCGGTGAAACGATCTCACAACAAGGAACCCATATGTTAATAATTGTATAAGTTGGGCTACAATGTATGAAAAGCGTCTCACGGTGGGACCGTCGCACACAAAATTTTGGTTTAGGATTTGAAATTTGGGGGAGTATGTACAGTATTTTTTTTTCATTGTCTTCTCCATTGTTATTTGGAATGGACGGTAACATGGAATGCAGCTTAGAGTGACTTAGAAACCATTGGCTACAAACGACACTATGTTTAGAAAATTTTATATTGATAAAAGCAATTAAAATTGATTTCTGTGCTTTGAAACTATTGTCTTATAAGAGAAAATTTTCAACTTTCTACTATGATTTATCTCTACTATTTCCTCCCTTTTCTCTCCTCTATTTTTAAGGGTAGCCTAGTGTACCTTTACAATATTGGTTGAGGTCTGCTCATTTGGCACAATTCCCTCCTTGAGTAATATGGGTCGTGTTTTGCTAGCAATCTGGGATAAATGTTATAAAATGTCTAGGCTTCTATGGTATTCGCAGTCCCTAATGTGCAATTGATTTCGAAAATGTAATTTTTTATTCTACAGTTGATAATTGGCATATGGTGTGCATTAGAATTGACATCATGTAATGGTGGAAGCTAGGACAAATAATCAAATGAAATGAGTATGCTTTGATCTAGCTAGGACAAATAAATGCTTTTTACTTGGTTTTCTGTTTTTTTGCTAATACCGTGGAAATTTGTTTTTTTTTCCCTTTCAAACTTTTTTCTCGGGTTCAAGGTATTGAGCATGATGATTCATTTATGCTAAGAGGTGATAAAGAAACTCCTAATGCATTGGTTGAACCTGCAATTGTAGAGGGTCAAAGATCTTCCTGCAATAATGGGATAAATAGTGATCCGGTTGCTGAGGTGGTTTGTAAAGATGACAGTTTCATTGCATTACATGCCAGGGACAAAATGGCCTCCACTGCGGAGGGCTCTCATGCTTGGATTGATGAGGATGCTTTGACAGGTATTGAGAAATTTCTTATGAATGAGTCAGATGATACAGATCTATTAGGGCTACCAGAAAAAGACATTAATTTTGATTGTTTGAACGATTTTGGCTCCACGTTAGACTCTTGCAACAACACTACAAGCAGTGAAATTGGAAAAGTTCGTCTTGATGGGAATACAAAAGATGATGTATCAGGTGAATTGAGGAGAAAGGAATTTGATGGTGACCTTCCTGTGGATAGAGAGATATCCAATCCAGAAGAGGCTATGAACCAACATCCTAGTTCAGGTCTTGAATATCCATTATTGAGCAAGGAAAGAGAGCTTTCCAAAGAAAAAGCTCTTGATAAGCTATTAGAACAGGAAAAAGTTTCTTTTGAAGCACAAAAATGTAAAAAAGGAGAAGTAGTTTCAATAAGCAATGCTGTTGATAGAGTTGGTACGAGGAACAAATCTGACGTTGCTACTAAGGGGAAAGCTAAGAAGGTACCTTTAAAAGATGTAAAATTAGGTAAAAATAAGCATACTTGTATAAATACTGGGGCTCTCAATGGCACAAAATCTGGAGATGCCAACTTACTGATTAATAGAAAGATGAGGGAGCAGAATGCACATCGAAATATTGGGAAGGTTATAACAAGAAAGGTATGTTATGTTGTCTCATTGATCTATTTGTAACTCATGATGTTGGGCTATTTGATTCGATTGACTTGTGCTGTTTAATTATCAGATTGCTCGACATTTTCTTTTTGATGAGGTAAAGTGCTTGGCATATATTTATTACAATAAGGCGAATATGTGAAATCTTGCTGCCATCTCTGTGTGAATCGTTTTCTCTTTCAGTTATGTTGATCTGAATTAGTTTTAGAGTATTTTTGTCTGACTAGTACTAGCCCTGGTCGAAACTATCCAGTTTAAATGGTATATGGAGTAAATGAGGTAGTTTTTTTTCACTTTGCTCAAGGTTTACTTACAGTTGCTTATGGATGCATTTAATTAGTAGTTTTGCCGAGTGTAGTGTTGAAAATGAGCGTTATGCTGTAATCTGGAGAGAATACATAGATTGCATAATCATGTCATGTACCCCTCCCCTTTGTTTTTTACTGCTTACTTAATCTCACTGTTCTATTCATATTTGACTTTTTGAAGTGTTTTACCATGTGAAATCTACTCTACAGCTTTCTACCCTTACACTTTGAAGGAGTCCTCTTAAATATGTTCTTTCCATTTTTTGCTTTAGAATCAACCGCATAGTGTGAAAACCTCATGCATTATGCCATTGATGCAGAATTGCTTCATCTTTATTTCCAACCATTACTAGCTGAGCTGCTACCTTAGAATGATTGGTTGTATCTTGTATGCATCATTTTCAGATTCACTGCTTTGGGCCCTAATCTCCTACTTTTCACTCCTTTGGGCCATTGCAAAGCATCTCTTTTTTTGTCAAGCAAACAACATCAATTGCTTCATCTTCAATTATGATTGAAAAGGGAATTTTATTGTATGTAAGACTTGAGAGTAAGATATTTGTAAACTAGGAGCATATCAGCAAACAGGTCCTGCTTGGTCTCAAGTAAGAGCACCTTAATTGATGCCTCTAGTAATTTTTTTTATTCTTGTTCCTTCTTTAATAATTAACGTGAAGATGTGGCCTGATATCTATCTCTTCCGGGGGTGATCAAACACTCAATTGAGCTTGGGCACTGATCTGGTGTTATGAGGGGTCAGTTATGTCCCCTTTTATCTGTCTCGAATCTTCATAAGCAGCATTATTCACACTGTATTGTCGGCAGCACTGGAAATTCACATTTACTCTTTTCATCTCTATCTTATGGGAAAGATGGACTCCTTTTGTTAAGCATTTCTTATATATGGAATTGTCTGATAAATCACTGATACAACGATTACCTTGATAACCTAAATACCTAATAGTAAACTCGATTTTGTATTTATACCATGATAAATTTTGGAATATCTAACAGAATACCATTCAAAAGCGGAAATAATTAAGACAAAACAGGCAGCTCACCTCAACAAGTATACACCACTTATGTCATGAAATAATGCATATTTTATGGCATTATAAGAATGTTCTTTCTTAGAGATCATCCACAAGTTGCTACTGTCATAATCGAGATGAGTGTGACATATTGACTCACATACTTTCAACATTTGGAGACACCGACATTCATATCATATATGGAAATGTAGCATAAGACCATCTCCAATGGGATGCCCAAAAGAGATCCCCAAAAGA
The DNA here is from genome assembly GCF_026212465.1 of Amaranthus tricolor. Taxonomy (NCBI): domain Eukaryota; kingdom Viridiplantae; phylum Streptophyta; class Magnoliopsida; order Caryophyllales; family Amaranthaceae; genus Amaranthus; species Amaranthus tricolor. The sequence goes on along the minus strand of NC_080053.1, from coordinate 5,581,330 downwards.
GAGAGCATGAGGTGTTGACCGATGCTACTATTGTAAGTGGATGCTCATATGAGGTGCTCCATTTGGAAAAACAAGCATAGATAGCTTGAACATTTGGTGACAAGGGAATAATCCATTCATTTGTTGCCATGTGGCATTTGGGCATCAAAAATAGATGCCATATTTCTGTGAAAAAAGATGCCTTGTGAGATGTTTAAATGGTTTTCTTGGGAATCACACTTGATCATCCAAGAGGAAACACTATCATTGTGGATGGTTTGATAATTTTGTTTAAGTATTTATCTTTTCTTGGAAAGTAATCAATTGTCTTTTTGCACCTTTTGAGATCTGTTTCATAACTCCAAATTTGGCTTGGTTTGTTGTATTACTAATTTTTTTTTGATGGTACAAGTGCTTAACTGTGAGATGACCGTCTCTATTGTCAGGTTATAAACAATCAGCCTAAGAGTAGCAAGGGTATTCACTACACAAGAGAGCAGCTGCTGCATCTTCAAAATGTAAGTTTGGATTTGTTTGTCTTATAATTGGTTTGTGATTCCTTATATACTCATATGATGGTACTTTTGTTTTCCATAATCCACAAAAGTACTTCCCTTGGTATCTTTGTGGAAATCCTTTGTCTTCGCCTATAGTTTTTCATTTATTGTTGCAACAAATGATTGCCTTCTATATTATATTCTTGTGGTATAAAACCAAATTGGGTTTTGGAATTGCTTGTGCATTTTTTGAGGCTTTGTATAATCACTTCTTATTTTTGTGAAGATGCAAATGATGTTTGCTACCGATGGTGAATTGTAAACAAAAATATTTGTTATCATTAACTAGAATAAGGTTGCACATATCCGACCCCCCAAACCATAGTGCAAAAACAAGGCCACATCGCATTGCATCGGCCACGCTGTAAAGGTTTTCATAAAAAATGAACCGATACTTTTCGCACTGTAAAAGTGTAAAAAACTTTGTTTTAGGTTATATCAAGGAATATCTTATGCTTTTGACCGTTATTTAGGCTTTACCGTCACCGCATCACTCTTGTTACCGTATCAGTGTTTCGTTACAAGATTGTGACCATACTGTATTTTTGCACTATGTCCTAAACCCTACCTAGGTGGGAGTAATTAAATGGCATTGGGGTTATAGAATGTTGTTATAATGCTTAGTTTAGTCTTGTGTATCCCCTTTGTTTTTGTAGATAGGTACTAAAGTACTTATCCTTGAGTCTTTTGGCACCTTGTTAAATCTTGTCAAAAAGGTTAATTAACTATTTCAAATCCATTTGCGGCAAATATTTGTAACAAAATTTATCGTCTTTCTTTTGCTTCCTTTTCTTCAAAGCTCTTTCCACCTCCATTTTGTTGATTCATCTCATGAATTCCATGTACTCTTCCATCCATTTTGTTAAGATACATCTTGTCACCCACGTGGCTTCCATTGAACAACTTATTTAAAGTACCCCTTCCATCTATCCTATTTCTATTCAGCTTATATGAAAATATTAGTTGCTTATTCTTTATATGATTTATTCTACTAAGATCCTTTCAAACCGCTTATTTATGTTTGTCCATCTTATGAGATTTTTCGCCCTTTCTTTTGAGTTCAACTTATTATATACCTCATTCCGACACTTTTAACTTTTACTCATGTATTGCTTGTTTTGCCTTGGTTTGGCTACCTTGTAATTTGTATTTTGGAATGTTCTCTTCACTCCTACAGTTTCCTAAAGCTAAATAAGATTATTTCTTTTTTCTTTACTGCGACTTTTAGTTTCTCTTTCCATCACATTGTATCCTTTTTCACTAACTTACCGATTCTCCTAGAAAGCTCTTAGGTAGATGAGTGATTCAATTCTTCATCTTTGTTAAAGTTGATTTCACATCCTCCTCGCTTTTCCAATCAACTTCTTCATAGACTATTAACGAAAAGTCTAACACTCCTTTCTTTTAGCTTCCACTAATTGATCCTTTCTTGTCTTTGAATTTAAACTTGTGCGTGCTTTGATTGCATATGAACGTTAAGGACTAAAAGTTTGTGTTGTGTGACACATTCACCTAGTATAACCTTATAATTTAGGTCGCTTCTAGTCAAGAAGTTATCCGTTTTCGGTTGCATTCATTGGACTTATTTAGGTGGCTTCCCCTTATAATTTAGGTAGCTTCTCCAAACCATTTGCTATTCCCAATCACTTTGTTGTTATTTAGGGTCAATTAAAAACAAACTCTTTGTTATTACAAGGGTAAGGTATCATATGCCCGACCCCCTGAACCTAGTCTAGGTGGGAGCCACTCAATGACATTAGCCATTAGGTTAGTGGAATGTATTTTCTTTCGAAAAATTTATTTTTTTTGCTATATTTACTAGTAACTACCTCTTGGTTAATGATAAAGCTGTTCCTCGGAAGAAAGATCTACGCGGCCCCCCCCTCCCCCCCCAAAGAAAATATTTTATAATTATGCACCTACTGAGAAGTATCAACCTTCTTGCATTCGTGTATAGGTCTCTTCTCTATAGCTAATTCTTTTCCTTACTATCTTATACTAGTTTAAGAAGAATCTTTTTCAGGGAAAACAGATATACACATGTCCTTCCTTGCAGCCCCCAAGAAACTTTCCTATGGGTCTTTTGAAACAAACGATCTACACTTCTGTAATAAACAGGAAAAATATTGATTTAGGAGAAGCTGCAATTTGTGACAGGAAATAACCGCATTGAAAATAGATTATGTGGCATAAATCTCTATATCTCCCACAGTATGCTTTCCATTTGCGGTTCATTACAAGCTTACTTCAATTGGTGGTAAATTGGGTACATTTAGACCTCTCTTCTCCACACCCTGTTCCCCGTCATGGCATGTTTGATATGAGGTGCTTGTTTTACTCTTAATAAATCTACATTATTATGGCCTTATGGTTACCTTTATTTTTCTTTGGTAATCAATTTTCAGCTTGGATATTAGCTCTTTATTGCTGCTTTTTCTTTTCTTCGTGTTATTACTTTTTGAAATTTTTGGTAGAAATAATTTTGAGCCTTCAAGATTTTGATGCATGCTGAATCGGTATTCTTAAAGGAATAGAAGAAACATTTTAATCTATCCACACTTAAACTAAAATGCAGTCTCCTGATACTCTGTTCTGTCCATTTTCTGAATTGCGCGGGTCAAGTTCACCCTTCCTATATCAGCAGTTTACATTGAAATCATATTTTTCTAAGTATATTTTCCTCATGTGTTTCTTATTATGTATTTCCTGAAGACGACTTCTGTTTCTGCCGATATTTTGAATGTGATACAAAAAATTGGTGCTGAAGTACATGTTGAAGGCCGGCATTCTGCTGTTGAAGAAACTGACGTGAGTCTTGCTATAGTATATGTCCTTGTTTTATTTTTCTATTATGTTCTTTAGTATGTTTATGCTTGTTTGCCTTCAATCAATTTTGTTCATTTTTAATATTATTTCTGTTGCTATAATCTTATTCCAGTGATTACTATTTTCTTAATATGTTGAGTGTTTTGGTGCAGTAAAAAGTTTTGCATGTTGGAGCCAATTGAATCTTGATCTATTTCATTTGTGGATTTTTCTTTGATTTGTTAGTACTATATTAGTAATTTTGTCAGCTGTTTTTTAATGTCTAGGTTGCTAGTATCAAGAAAATGGTAGAATATGGTTTGAATTATCATTTAAAACTTCATTAGTTGTTTTTTGTCATGAGTTGTCTCTGGTAGCATCTTCTTATGATTGCATCATATAGTGTTGCAATTGGTAGCATTAGTTGCTTTGCTGTAGAGGTGTGGATGTGAGACACTTCCTCATAATTTATATATTTAAATTTTTGGCTTTAATATAAGAGTAAGCTGTTTTTTTGTATCACTATTTTGTTTATCGTCATGTTATCTATCAACCAGTTTCTAATTTATTAAAATATGAAACCATGCATTTATTTTGTGGTAATGGTGTAGAACTTTAAATGTTGATTCATTGATTGACATGTATGTACTTCAGTAATACTTGTTTGTATTTCGGAATAATATAAGGACTTTATAATCATATGCGTGAAACCATATCAATTTTTGTAGTTCTCCAATTGGAGGTCTTCATATTTGTTTCATGCTCATTTTAACTTTTTTTCGTTGATGGATCCCTTGTAGTCATGGAAAGTCTATTCTTCTAATAACAGGAAGTTTGAGGGGAAGAAAGCAGAGGAAGAGGTATGATGCTATTGTATATATCATTCTTTAATGCATTTTCACTGGTCATCTTTTGTAATGAAGATTTAAAGTTGTCCTTTTTTCTTTCGGCTGGCCTTTTGTGGAATTAATTTTTTTATCTGAGATTTGGACCTTTTTTGGGCTTTTTTATTGTAAAATTTCCCTATAATATATGTAGTAAAGGTTTCATTCTACGTATTTTAGACCAAGAGCGAACTCATGAATAAACTTGGAGTCTCCTATAGATCTATCCCTTTTATACGTCATTTGGGTTTTGAAGAACAATGACCTTTCTACGCCATTGTGCCTGTTTTAGGAAGTAATGCCTGTGTCATTATTGATAATTTTTTTGCAACCAATTGATTTCTTAATGGGTGACTTGGAATAAATGTAACATGTGATTTAACCATTATATGTTCTTATTCTAACATATTAGTCATTATTATCTTTTTAAAGTGTATGAGATTCTAAAAGTCTATTATAAACTTTATTTTAAACATGTTCTAAAAAACGTGAATAAGTTGATTTTTAAAAGTAAAAACTTCACGTTGCGATGTTTGCGAAATGAGTCGTAACACTGGGAGGTGCCACATCCACGACATCGCCACCTTTACTGCAATCGCGACGAAATCCGCGTTTTTGTTCTATGATGGATGATTGTTTTACGAATTCTTTATCGATATTTGCTGCAAAGACAATTCTATATTCTTAAAATTATGCATTTTGTTGGAACTTGGTCACTACTATGGTGTTTAACCATCATATTAAAGCATGGATTGTAGGGATATAATTTGTGCGTTGGAACGGATTGCTATATTATCCAAAGAGAAAAAGTCACAAGCAATTGAAATTGTTAAAGTTATATAGCCACTATTCAAATGGAAATGAGGCTTTATTAAAATCGAAACGTAGCCATAAAAAGCGTGCCCATGGCCACTCCCTTGGTGTTAATGTGTTATGGTGCATTTTATTGACTTCATCATCTCATGGGGTGAGCCATGAGGCACAGTGGCACACACCTTAGTGCACCCAAGGAAACTATCAAAACAAAGATCATTCAGTTCATTTCTTTTGATTTAATGGAATTAGCTTTCAAATCTCGTGTGATGCACAGGTTAAAATATAATAAAGAAATAATTCATCCTGATGGGTTTTGCAGAAATTATTTTCTGTAGCTTTTCATTTTGGTGGGTCGTCACTAGAGTTAGCTAGTCAAATCCTTAATCTTTGTCATACTTGCATTTTACACTGATTAAAGCATCTATAGAAGCATCTTTCATCTTGATGTGGCTGCTTATTTCAGGGCTCAAGCATCTTGAAGAATAGAAAGCGGGGATCTACTTCAGAGGCAAGAAAGGAAAAGAAAAAGGTTAGTTTTCCTGTATGATTTATAAAAGTCAGACTGAAATTTTGATTCTGTAAATCTATGCTATTCTGACACAGTGATATCCCTCTAGTAGATATCCAAGTGTCGGTCAAGATTGGTATTATGTCATGACGGGGGTTTTGGGGTTAAGTAATTAATTAAGGGTATCATAGTAATTAGTGGTAAGTTGTTAGCTTGGAGAGCAAGCTACTTGAGGGAGGGGTTTTTAGTATAAATAAAGATAGAGGGAAAGGGGAAAAGGCATCCAGAAATTAGTATACACTTTGTATTGAGTTTTACGCTCATTTAGGAGAGGGCAAACTTCTCGAATTGCTTGTAACTATCGTTTACGTTTGTAGTTCTTTGTTTACATTCAATCTTTCGTTATACAAATACAATTACATTCAATTTCTACAATTAGTCATTTACATTTTGCCAAATCTGTGCTTTCATACATTCTGTCTTCGCCATTGCTAACAATTTCTATATGGATAAGTCAATCCATGACATATTAGAATTAGTTTCCATGATTTTAGTCTAAAATGCAGTGTTAAAGTATCCTACCTATATCTGAGATTTGAGGATTGGACTTAGGTATTCTTGGTAAAATAAGAGTAAAAAACATAGGTATGTACATCTGGCCAGTCTATTTGCTTCTCACATTTTTTTTTCACTCTTTGTTTTTCCATATTAAAATGTAGTTTGTTTAGCATGTAGTGCTAGATAAAATATACTATCAATCCAATGTTTTGATATTCAGTTTAATTCCTCATCTCTGATTTCATATTTTAAGTTTGAGGAATTCTGATATTCAGAATCTTCTGATGTGAGATTATGAGGATACATGATTTATAAATTCATTTTCATCTTGATAAAAATACATAAAATGTGAGTATGAGTTATCAGTATCTTATAAATTCTGTTATAAGTAAAGCAAATTCAGTTCTTCTCGTTGAAACTAGTCAAAATTTGTCTCATGATATTGTTCTGTGGTTTGATGGTACTAGTGTATTACTCTTCCATCTGACATATTGTAAGGGCATCACGGTATATGTCACTATCATTGCATATTGACAAGGACAAAGGAGTAGTTGATTATTACTTCTTTTTTTTATATTATAAATATTACAGCACTTCCCGTATCGAGTAAGTGTAAATGTGTCTCACTTTCTATATTATTCAAAGGTTTTTGCTTGAACTGCCAATAAAACCCTCAAACTACCATATGCTCTCTCTTCCCACAACGGAGACCCCAAACCCCCATCCCCACGGCCCTCACCTCCTCAACTTCCTAGTCCTCCCCATGCTCCACTAGCTCGAATGACTACACGACCAGTAGTACATGTTTCTGTCCTCTACCCAGTTGGCAAATGCCTCCACCCATACAATTTTCTCCCTCCTCCTTTTGACCTAGGCATGAGTTTCTCTTACCTCCCCATTTACGACAAGTAGTACTTGAGCAAAACTACCACCAATACCATTTCCTCCCTCCTCCTCTCTCACCTTGGCATGAGTTCCTCTCTCCGTGATTAAATAGGGACAAATCTCCACCACCCTTACTCTTCAACGACCATCCCTCATGGCCTCATCTCTCCGTACTTCATCTCTAAATTTTGCCTTTTTGCATCACTTTCTCTCTCTACTTTGTCCCTTATCATAAATTTGGGTAGAGCCATTCTCACCGTCTTTCGGTCCCTTGGCAAAGAGTGCTTGGGTTAAATTTTTCAAGTGGAAAATGGTGATTGTTTTGTAGTATTGGATGGATGGTTGCTAGTTTGACAATTTTTTTTTGGAGGGAGGTAGTAGTTGAGCAGATTTTGCAATGGCTGTGTTTTGAATTTTTTAACATTTATGTGGCCCAATTGACTTTCTGATGATCTACCTTTTGGGAGGTAAAGAAGAGAAAACTAGATGGGTGCGTAGCTGTTGAATGGTGGCTTAAATTGGGTACACTGTACACGTGCCTTTTCAATCTCTTAATTTGCATGCATTTAGCAAATGATGCACTTTTTTAGAATAGAGGAATTAAGTGTTTAGTATTGTGGAATATCATGTCTTTAATCATTACTATACCCAAGTTTATTCCAATATAAGACTGAAGTTTTGATTAGGTATGCATGGTAGCTGAATAAAATATTATCCCCTTCCCTTCCTCTTCCCTTCCTTTCTTTCCAAAAATATTCCAAAGTCAAACACTCTTAATAATTTGTTATCTTTTTGGGCTAGTTACCGTAAATGGTGAAGGTCTACTATGTTAAATGTAAACTGTGCATTTAGTTTATGTGGCTACTTTTTGTATTTCATCTCTTTAACTATTATAACAGATATTATTTCAGGTTATAAACAATCTATTCTTTAATTAATTTGCCGTCTAATAGTTCACAACAATGCTCCTGCTCCCCCCAAAAGCCTTCATCTATGTGGTCTGATTGTGTAATCATTATAACTCTTTTTGTTGAACTGAAAGGCACGAAATGAAAGAGCTTGTCAAAATTTTGGCGTCTTTTGTAGATATTAATATGCGCGGAAATTCTTTTTATGAGAGTATCACCTCTCTAAAAATTTGGAAGTGTTGTGTTGTAAGAAGTGTGCTGCTATCTAGGAATTCCACTATATGCTACTCATCTATGTGAAGTCAGTAAACTGTGATAGATTGAACCTGGAATCTGTCATGAAATCAACAAGAACATACTATTCTGTTTAAACAAGATTGCTACTGGAATCTGTAAGCAAAGGCAGATTCTGTTAAGAAAAACCAAACAGAAATTAGATTATGTATGATGGCAGACTTCGAGTGCAGCAAGCTTCCAAAAGGTTGTTATATTTCATTTACAATCTAGCTGCCTTTTTCCAGGCTACACAGGCTTTTACATATACAAAATAAAGGGACCTGAACAAGAAGATACAGAAAGCTAATAAAATCAAGAATGCTAGTAACAGAATTCCTAACAGCCGATAACTGTTTTATAACTAACTAACTACCCATATTAAAATACCCTTACATCTAATGTATCACATAAACTTGAAGTCTTGAGCACATTGCTAGAGTACACTGTCCACAGGAAGGTGATTATTGGAGTTTTATATGTAGCTTCAAAGGCTCGAGAAGATCAAGTAAAATCTTACGTAACAAAACAGAAGTAATGTTTAGGTTGGAAAGAGAGAAACACAAGTTTCAAATTAGCTTTAACTTGGATAGGCATGTCAAAAGTCGCACTGATCTGAGAAAAGCAGATTTTGAACATATTTATGACCCAAGACTTTATTATTCAAGACCTGAACAGTTTCTACCTTGTCTACCCAAAAACTCTACATTTAAGATACTGAAAGGATATTAAGAGAATCATCCTGCACAAATTATTGCTGCATATGATAAGTTTTTTTCAGACTGATAAGGTTAAGAATGTGTCTTTTATTATGATTTATTATATGGGACTTGAACATTGTATTGTGTGTTTATTTCATTTATAAATAGTAACAGAACGGGCATCTTAAAATCACTTAATCTGTCGGTTCAACCCTTAATCCAGTCACCCACACTTGATTGCTGTGCGTCTTGAACAAGCAGGGTTCTTTTACCAAAAGTTACCTATTTGAAATGATATGAAACCGAAGTTATCTGACCTGAACGACTGAACCAGACCCCATCAATTCTTTGGCTGCTCTGAAAATAGTATAGTATTGTGTTATTAGCAAAGTAGTTTTACTCAAACACTGAACTCTAGAAACCCTTGGAAACATATCACGATGCATAAGTGATGTAACTTGAGCAAAACCAAGTATAAAGCTCTGTATCATCAGGGGAATGGCTGCAAACTCTAGATGAAGATTGACATTAAGAAAATGTTTTTGAGATTTTAAGATTTGGTCCAGCAGAAGGTGATAACTTTGAAGGCCTTTAGCTTGCTGGGAGTAGAGGTACGACCCGATATTTACAAACTTTGTAACCGAGCCCGACTTGAATCGACTTCAAAATGAATTTAAAATTCTATAAAAACCAATGGGACACTTCTTGTTGAAAGAGGAGTTTTCTATAGGAATGGTATAGTCCATAATCTAATCCTTCCAGTTCCTTCTTGAAATTAAATTTAAAAAACATGGAAAATCGGTAACAAAATGGTAATTTTTTTATATGTAAAACTTAATTGTTGGAGCATGCAAAAATCAAGCAAATAGTTTCCACACAATTTTTGTTGTGCATTTGAAAAGTAAAGAGGAGTGCCTATAGGTATGGTATAGGCCATATTGTAATACTCCCAACTCCATCCCAAAAATATCTTTCAAGATTATGGAAATTAGGTTAAGAATGGTGAATCTATTGTTTATAAAAAACTTTGGAAATGGTGAACCAATTCAAAACAAAGAAAATACCCAGTTAATGTTGTGCATCTAAAATGTTAGTAGAATAATCTCTGATTAGATGACTGTTTGGATTAAACTTTTTACAGGAGGGCTGGGGTGGAAGGTGGGGTGTTGAATATCATCTTGTGAGATATGATCAACCCTTAAGAAAACTAGACTCTAGTTGTATTTCCTGGTGGGATCCAGTAAATGTTGCCAGCTTTCTTGGTGGGCTCGTGCTAATGTAGTTTGGCCCTTTTTATGTACCATTTGGATACCCCTCCATCAGTTTTCTTACCTTGTGGCTTGTAGGTCTTCTGTTGCTATATGCAGCACATTTCTTTATATATAGGAAATTTCTTACCCTAAAAGTTTCTTTGTTGGAAGAATGAAACATGTAGAGAAACAAGCTTAGCAGGTATCACAATATACTGAAGAAGATTGAATGTATCAATGGGGCTACTAGGAATTTATACTACTCCCAAGTTTACTACACATTAATGTTTGATATATGTTTCTATATATCATAATTGAAGTTTGGTCTTGCAAATTATATTAAGTGACTTTTTAGCGGGGGTATATTTGTTCTTAACCTAATTAAACTTCTGATAATTTCATATTTTAAAATTAGTAATTCTTATCCATATAACATTTTTCTTGTTTTAAAGTATTGACAGGAAAATTGCTGTCCAATCATAAGGCTATGTGTTTTTTACTTTTTCTTTCATTTTAATTGGATGACTGTTTTCATTGATTTTTTTCTGCAGCGGCAGAAACGGAAGAAGCGAGCAGAAATGAACAAGAAACTTGGAGTCAAGAGATTAAAACTTAAACCTGATTCAAAACCGAAAGTTATACCCCCCTGCCGCCACTATCTTAAGGGAAGATGCCAAGAGGTATATCCATTTTTGAGATTTCTCCTTTTCTGGTGGAAATATATTTATTTGAGGCATGATTGTTAATTTTTTTTTCTCATGTCTTTGATCTTTTGTAGATTTGGGTAGTTGTATGTCGTCATACTTTTGTTATGTTTGGTAATTTACATGCATTTCAGATTGAATGCTAAACTGTAATTCTTGTATTTCAAGCTTTGTTTCATTTCTATGTCTGTTAATGATGAACAACCGTGTTCATACATGTACTCTTTCAAAAGCTTATTTTTAGTTCCATTATATTTGACTGTTAATATGTCGATCCCTTATCAGTTGTTTGTCTTAATCTAAGCTACTAACAAATTTTGTTGGTCGATTTAATGAAATGACAAACAGCTCCATAATGAGTCAATAAAAGACAGTTATATTGGAATGGGATGAGTGGATAGTTATCTCTCTCTAATATGTGTTTCATGCTGTTCTAGTGACTAGACTTGCATGTTTGAGAACCCTTTCTGATATATTGTTTGAAGCACAATGTCTGAAAGTGTGACTTTAACTTGTCTTTTGATTAATTGTTGTTTTGTTATCTCTATCCAAGTATAAATAGTTGATCACTTGTTGACAAACCAGTTCGAACATCTGGTGGAAGTGACAATTGGATGATTGGAGTATAGTATGTGTTTGATAGATAGATAGTTGATTGTTGTATTTAATTCCATGAAACTTTCTGGCAAAAATAAAACTTGTACCTTCCATAAAGATATTCTTCATTCTGATTCTGAATTTTCTGATAAGATCAAGATGTATTGAGCTTGAAAGCCTTCTAGCATTTGTTTAAGAGTTTTGTATGGCTTCCTTGTCACACTGCTGTTTTTCTCATATTTGTATTTCCGTTTGCAGGGTGTAAAATGCAAGTTCTCTCATGATGTTATTCCATTGACAAAGTCTCAGGTATGTAATTTTTTATAACTGCTCTCTGTAAGACTGTAACTTGACTGCCTGGTCGATGTATCTGCTTACACTAGAGTTGCTGTGTTTCGCCATTAATGATGACATTTTATTCAACTGGGCATTATATTGTAATAGGAATATGCAACTATTGTGTAGGTTAAGGAAAATCATAGAGCATATTTTTAAGTTTAAATTAATGATCAAGCACAATTTCAGTAGATGATGGAGTCAGCAGCTTTGAAACCTATGCTGGTGTATGCAATTGACAAATTATGAATGATTTCGCCTCTAGTATGGAATAGTTGATTAACTAGCTGTATTTTCTTGTGCTAAAAGGATACTACTGTATTGAAAATACATCAAACGGATAGTTCATCCATGCATAATTTTTTCCAAAATCATCATACCTTCTGCTTTTGGGCTATCAACTTAACTCAGAAAATTTGGAAAAAATAAGCCTTTTGTTGTAAAAAATTCCCAAAATGAATGCAAGGCAAAACTATTTCCCAAAATAAGCGTCTCTCAGTCCGAACCTAAGGTGTGGATTTGTTCGCTATTAAAATTCAGCTAAGACTTTATTCATTGTTTCTAATGACGAACAAAAGAGAGACAAAGTTATAATTTTTAAAAGGTAAAAAAGTTATATACTTGTTCGCTGTTAATAACAACAAACTAAGTATAACATTATTGCATCGAGAACACAGCTTTTTAATTCAAAATTCAGTAAGTTGAATACATTGCAGCTTGTGCTTTAAATTCTTGCAATATGATGCTATGACTCGATATTTGAATTTACGAAAGGATAAAATAGTAGTTTTCATATTAGGAAGACTTGGGGAAAAAGTTACTAGTTTATTATAACTAAGGGGAATTAGAGACCCATAATCATCAAGAAAATTAGTAAACACATTGTGGGTGAGTTTTATACTCAATTGGAGATCGCAAGCATCTCGAATAGCTTGATCTATTGTTTCTTGTTATGCTTTTAGGGTTGTAATCTTTCTTTTATCATCCAATCAATAGTATATTTCTCTTTTGCCATTTTATTCAATTTTATTCTCGATTTACTGTTTTAGTTCAATTTACCGGTTTAGAGCATATGACTAAGAAAGATATTGTTGGACATTGGTGAAGTTCAAGGAGGAGCTCTAGTTATCCATTGTGATGGTAATTCTGCTATAGCAATTTCTATGAATCCTATCTTTCATCATAAGACAAAGCATATTAAAGTCGAGTATTATTTTGTCGGAGAAGTTCAGAATAACAGTGAAGTCAAGCTAGTTGAAATTGATGGAGAAAATTAGTTAGTTGACATTTAACTAAAGCGCTTCCAAAGGGCAGATTCGAGAAGCTTAGAGGCTTACTTGGAATGAAGACCAAAAGTCTCAAGGAAAAGTTTTAGTTAATGAGACTTTTAGCATGGTTTTGACACCTTTAGTATGGTTGAAGACTCTTAATATGCTTTCATTAACGAATTACTTGTATAACAATATAAGTCTAGATCCATGAAACTACATGAAGAGTAAGAGTTAGTGTACCTATGTGAAGGCCAAAAGCTATGACTCTTCAAAGGTCAACATTATTGATAGGCCATTTTCAACCCCCTATATAAAGGAATCTTGTACCCATTATTTTATAAAACAACAAACACAAACACTCTACTACTTTGAAATGAAAGCTTAAAGAGTCTCAAAATTGAAAAACAACGATAAGAACAATGGGACTAAGAACACATGTATCTTGGATTCCTCCCTCAACAAATGTTTATTTTATATTGGATTCTACAATACAAGTATAAAATAACCCTCCCTATTTGAGAACAACCTCTCAAACCAACTAATTCCCAAAAATTGACATTACAAATACTAATACAAAGATAGAAACTTTCTTGGTAAACACCCTAGCCCCTTACTTTATATTAGCCCTCACTCTCTATGTTGTGTGTTGATTTTAGGAATGCATATGCCCTTTATCTATAGGGTATACAACATTCTAGAATCACACATTAACTCTACAAGAAAGCATGGCAATAAACCAGAAGTAACGCCCCCCTTAAATGCCCTAAACGTAAACGAAAAAATTACCATTGGACTCTTGACATGCCGCTCGTTCGAGCCACCACCTTGCTCGTTCGAGCGGCCCCTTCCAGAACCAACTGCCTGCTGGCTGTTGCTGCACCATCTAATCGGAAGAGCGCGTGGCTTGCTCGAACAAGCAACTTCTGCTAGCTTTTGTTTGTTTTCCTTTGTTGCCTCAATCGAGCAACCTCCATACCCATGCCTTGCCTCGTTCAAGGCACGGTGTTACACCCTTAGTGAAGTCTCTTTATGCTTTGTTCAAAGTCTTTCTTACCTTGTCTAATGCATCTCACACACTCCAAAGTGATCACCTCATGTATCGACCCAAATCTCAACTCACCTTAATTAGACACATCTCCATCTTCCTTCTCCAAAGTACAAGATTAAGCATGTTTGATTATGTGTTCAAATTCATCGTCATTGTTACGAGTTTTGGCACTTGCTTTAACAACTTCAAGCTTCTTCTCTTACGAACTTTCTCTAATCTCTACTTACTTCCAACGGGTTTGCTTTTACATAAAAATAATTATCTCTTAATCAGGACAACTGTTGCAATGTTTCAATTAGCACACCAACATGAAGGGATGTAACACCCCTAACCCCCAAAACCTGCAAGGAAATGAATGATGCTGCTAGATATAGAGAAAGGGATACAAGGTATCGACAGCTAGACATAAGAAATGGATATAGAGGTATGAATGCAGAACAAATTTAGTCCGAAGGAAAATGTGGCATCTGCGACCACAATGTTGGGAGTTTATACCTATGTACCCTAATCACATGATTGGGGGAACCTTTGTGGATTTGGACTATGTGTCATTGTAATCTTCCATCTTCAATGCTTTACTTAACCTTGGTATCTCGCTTACGTGTCTATGTCGAATAATAGGGTGAAAAAGAACGCTAGTGTAGATTTTTGCATGAATACAATGTGACATCTCCCTTTCCAAAAGCAGAGTTAGTACTTGGGAATTAGGATGCATAGCTCATGCTTCTATCTAGAAGATTGAGGGAGGGAAGCTTGGGAGTTAGCAACTCTAGTGGCTTTCCTAGAGTTCCCAGTGTTTCTAGAGGATGTAGATTTTCTTTGGAATTTAAACTTTATAAGGAATATGATGCCTCCTAACATTATGCTTGCACCAGCACTCTGTTCCCAACTTTCTGCCTACAAAGCACCTTTATCCTGGTCTTTTGTATAGTTAAAGCCACACAATTTGATCTCTTGTAACCTCCGTACACAACATACCCTACTATTGTTAAAATGGAATTGAAGTTGAATTGCTCTCCATCCTAAATTCCAGCGGAAATGTCTAGTTGTTTCTAGAGCTGTCCCCTATTGATGAACTTTTGTTGGTGTCCCAGAGACTTCTATGGGAGCACTATAAGATGCCGAAAAATACCATTGAACACTTGTCCTTTTCTTTGCATTTTCATGAAGCTTTGAATTGACTTGATGTTTTCTGAGAACAGTACAAATAAAATTGTCACCAATCTCTACTTTCATGATACATTTTCCACTTTCTACCTAGAATACACCTGTGTTCCTCTATAATGGGTTTGTAATATCTGTAAATTTATGTATGGGCAAAGAGCCTGAAGATGTTTTGCCTAAGGTCAATGAATAGGGATTTAGGGACCTGCTAATTAGGTAGTGTTGAAGCCTCATATGCGGTATCCTGCATCCCATTTACATGTAGGCTTTCTTACATTTTTTCTGTACCATTTAAAAAAGAAATTCTCAGACTGACCTTGGGCATTGGAATTCAGCTACTCTCAGCCCAAGTATCATGTGATTTATGCTTTAAAAGGTTACCTTCTACCATGTAGCCAATAGTTAGAATGGACAGAGAAGACGAGTTGCTGGTTTACTCGTATTGTAGCGAGTTAGAATTACAATACTGCTACAGATTTAGGGGATAGGGGCCTAGGTGGTTCGTTGGGTGGAAGGATGTGGCACAATTATGTTTTTCGTAGGAAGACTGCATTTGTGGACTCGTGGACTTCTGCCATATCTTATATTTGTTATATATACCCAATTCTGCCCATACGAACAAAATCAATAATTTAGAGGATTCACTTCCTTTCAGCTAATACTCTTTCATTTTATGCTGTAGCCGTGCTGTCATTTTGCCCGCAATGGATGCATGAAAGGAGTTGAGTGCCCATATGATCATCAGCTGTCCAATTATCCGTGCAACAATTATGTGTCTACAGGTTTTTGTGTCAGAGGTGATAGTTGCTTATTTTCCCACAAGGTATTGTCATGACTAATCGGTACAAAATCAGCTTTGTTTACTTATTCAAAAGTATTCATGTGAACCTAATTTATTCATGTTTTGTCAGATTTCATCTACAGAAGGCTCCAAATGTGAGACTAATTCTGCGCAACAAGTTGATGGGTCAAATCCTAAGCAGCAGCCGAATGCGAGTACATCCATAGCCTCTGGATCTGCTACACCTAATAGTGCGCAGGATGATTTGGCAAAACGAATCAGTCAACCAGTAAGTGCACCTAAAGGTTTAAGCTTTCTCTCATTCGGAAAATCTTCAGTTAAGGAATCTGCAAAGCATAAAGAATCAGAACTAACCCAGCAAATTACTGACGATGTTGCTCGAACTCATGGTCTGCTGGATCATAAGAAAAACAATGATGACACTAATACTTCTAATTTGTCAAGGAGTAGTCTAACTCCGACCAGCCGTAAAGAGATTGATTCCCCTGCTTCTGTTAGACTTCCATGTGTTAGTTCTGGTAGCAAATCACAAGAAGTTGCTACACTGTCTACCAATCGCCATATTAACTCTGTAATCACTGATAAAGAAACTGTAAATAAACCAGACATTTTGACGTCTGGACAGCCAGCGGTTGGTGGACTCAGAAGCACGCCTACTACTGCTCGGAATGCACTTCTATCCACGCTGTCTTTTGCTGCAAATTTTGAATCAAGGATAAAAATGAGTTCCGCGACTCCCTCAAAGGAGCTGGATAAGAATGAAGGAACCAAGGATGAGGCAGAATGCAGACAGAATGAACAATCGAAAACTTCAGCAATTTTAGAGTTCTTGTATAGCGGAGGCAACAATAACCGGAAATAGAATGGCATTTATGACATGAAAGAATTTTACCCTTTTTTTGAAATATTTTTTTCTAAAGGGGCATGGTTCATTTATTTAGTCACTAGGTAATAGTATCATATTACTATGAAATATTAATTTTTTAATGAAAAATATTAAATATTAATCTTGAATTCAATTAAATAGTTAACAAAATATGTATGTGATAGAGTATTTATATATTATTAGCATTTTACGGATTAACAAATTCAATATTGATAATATAATATGATTGAACTAATGACTATTTAAAAAAACATTAATTAAAATTTTTGAGCATTATTCACCGATCAGCATTAATAATTTTCATCTTTCTTTTCTTTTATTAGTGAATAGTAGCAACACGAGATATATAAAGAGTGTTGCTCCCTCTATTTCTACGACTTTGCCGATATTTTATTTTGATTCATCTTATTTACTTTATAATATTTTTATTTTAGTAATATTTACTATTTTTTTTATTCTTATTCACACACTTTCTTTTAACATTTTCGAACTTTAATACAATTTAATTTATCTTAATACTTGTGCAAACTTGTATATTCAAGGGGAGAGAGACGGAGTATATGCCTAATAGAAACATCAGTTTACAAAACTACTATTAGCTTTAGTCAATGCCATTCAAAAACAGAGGCTACGTATCAGCTAAAACACAAATTCTTATTTGAGATCGCGTTTATAAAATGTGTGTTTCAAATGGGTCGGTTCATTATTACTAAAAAATAATTACCAAAAACAAGCGCGCTATGTAACTCTATTTAGAATTGGTGTTATAATCTATTAAAATTAGTATTATAACCAATTAAAGTTGTTATATAACCTATTAAAGTTGGCATTTGGAGTTGGTATTATAACTTATTTGCAGCTGGTGTTATAACCTATTGAAGTTGGTATAATAACCTATTGGAGTGGGTATTATAACCTATTAAAGTTGGTATTTGAAGTTTGGTGTTGTCCTATTGAATTTGTTATTATAACCTAATAGGTTAAAATGCCAACTTCGAATACCAACTTTAATAAGTTAAAATATCAATTTTAATAAGCTATAACACAAACTGCAAATAGATTATAATACCAACTTTAATAGGTTATAACACTAACTCCGAAAATCAATTTTTAACAGGTTATAATACCAACTCTAATAGGTTATTGATGTGTGTATTTTATATATTATTTTCTACCATGCCCCCATTGTATTTTCATAGCATTTCTCGCGTATTTTGCTCAATTTTCTATTGGTTTTTATGCTTGGTTGGAGTGTTTGTTTCTTATCTATTTTGTAGGTACAAAGCTCTAATTATGCTAGGAATCGACTCTTGGAGCGAGATTTGCAAGTTGGAAGGTCATAAGCTACTCAAAGGTCATTTTTGTGCTGACCAGGTCTCATACCCGGGTGGGTTTCCTCATACCCGGCCGGGTTTCCACATACCCGACCGGGTTTGCACTTGATACTTAGAAGAATTTGAAGATGTTATTTGGAAGAAAAAGTTGCCACACGCACCCGGCCGGGTTTCCCACATACCCGGCCAGGCCTCTATTGAAGATTAAAATGCTCAGCTGCGTACCCGGGCGGGTTTCCACATACCCGGCCGGGTTTACTCCTGGACTTAGAAAATTTTTGACCTTTGAGATTTAGTTATGCTTCGCACCCGCCCGGGTTTCCACATACCCGGCCGGGTACTGCAGTTATTTTTTTTAGTAACTTCCCGTATCCTCCGATCTCTTTTGAGGAGGATATAAATAGCTTTTGAGGGGAATTTTCAAGACAGTTTTTTTTTATTCTCTGTTTTGAGGGCTAGGTATTGAAGAGATTTAGCACATTACTTGTCATGGGGGATTGTTAATCAACACTTGAACATTGTAATTTTAATTATATTGAAGGTATTAGTTTCAATTCCAACCTCTTGTTCTTGTTTATCATTATTATTTTTGAATGTTTGTTTTTCCATTAAATTTGAATTTGATTTTCTCCATGAATTTAATTGTTGAATCTCTTGTTAGTTTTAATATGCTTAGTGAGTAGTTTTATTTCTAGGGTTTGGTGAAACTATGCAAAAGGTCATGATTCTTGTTTGATTTTAGGATTTAAATTTGGTTTGTTTAGGTGATTCAATTGATGGGTTCTAGATTGATTGCATGTTTGGCCAATTTGCAAGTTTTATTCGCTCAATTCTATAAGCGAGAGTTGCGAGTTTGAGTGAACGATTTCCTTCTTTGAACAATTAAGCTTTAATCGCGATAGCTTGTTTTATTGTTTAATTGTCGAATTTGTTTGCGAGAGCAACATCTTCCTTCACCTATATTCATTCCTATCCCAATTGTTGTTCATGAATCATGATCTATGCATAGTGGATCCTTTTAGCCCTAGGTTTTAATTATTGAATTCTATTCATCTCTTATTTTTGCGTTCTACTTAGATAACCAAAAATCCAACATTTGATCGTTAACAATAGTGAACTTAATTTAAATTGTAACTTCATTTGTCCTTCCACAGTGGTTCGACCCTACTTTCCCAACTATACTAGTTAGGTGAATTAGGAATTATTTTTGGTAGTAAAACGACCTATCAAAATTTGGCGCCGTTGCCGGGGAAGGGCAACAATTTTACTTTTTGAATTTAGCGTTTGCTTTTGCTAACCCACTCGAAGAACAACTGTTCTTCAAGCGTATTTACGTTTGTTTTAGTGTTTTTTGTGCATGACCAGGAGTACCAACAAGCAACCTTTGTTTTTTGATCCTGAGGTTGAGGCAACTGCTCGTAAAACACACGCAAGTGCAAAGAAAAGGAGGGCGGAGGCTCGTAAACAAGCTCAACAGGCCTCTCGATCTCTTGAAATGGCGGCTCAGACTCCCGAGAGAACTCTTAGGCAGTCTACACAGCCCAAGGCTAGCAATGTTACTGCGGGGATTAGGATGCCGACTACTAATGCTGGAAACTTTGACATTAAATCCCATGTTATGAATATGATCACGGGAAATCAGTTCTATGGTCTTGACAATGAAGAACCCGTCGATCATCTGCAGAAATTCCTTCAAGCATGTTCTCTACAAAAGATTACTGGGATGACTGACGACGAGCTCTACTTGTACCTCTTTCGTTTCTCTTTGGCAGGCAAGGCTCAACGTTGGTATAACTCTCTTCCAAACACCATTACTACTTGGGCGCAATTGTCTGATGCTTTCCTAGTGAAGTATTATCCCGGTTATAAGACTCACGACTACAGAGTTAAGCTCTATAGTTTCTCACAAGATGCGGGGGAGACTTTTCATGATGCGTGGGAGAGATTCAAAGATTACCAATATATGTGCCCTCATCACGGTATAGAGAAGGAATTTGTTATGCAATCTTTTTATAATGGTCTTGATAATGAGACTAAGAGGATGGTAGATGGTGCGGCTGGCGGCTCTTTCATGAACAAACAAACTTCTGAGGCTATTTCACTCTTGGATACTCTTGCTGAAAATCAATGGAATAGCTCATCTAGGCGCGCAGCTCAAGCACCAAGGAAGGGGAAGCATGAAGTTGAAACTTATTCCCTTCTATCATCACAAATCTCAGCTTTGAATGCGAAAATTGATGGGATGCGCATGAATGCTAATACATCTATGCCCGTCAATGCTATGGCTACCTCTAACCAAGGTGGAGTTGCTTGTGATTATTGCGGTGTGCATGGTCATTCTCTAATGGAGTGTTCTGTTAATCCCAATGGAGCTATGGGGGTGCCCGAGCAAGTCAATGCTTTTCAAGCTCGTCCTCCTTTCAACAACAATAGCTACTATCCTGGAATTCGGAATCATCCTAACCTGTCATATCGCAGTAACAATGTGTTAAATCCTCAACAACAACATTTTCCACCACAAGCACCACAACAACATTATGGGCAACATCAGCAATATCAGCCCAATCAAGGACCACCCGGTTTCCAAAGGCCTCCTCAAGGCCATCAACAGCAGCATTTTCAGAACCAACAACCCCAATCCGAATTGGGGGAGTTGAAAAACATGATGGCCCAAATGGCCAAACAGCTTGAGCAACTCGGTACTCACAATAAAATGCTTGAAACTCAAGTTGCTCAATTGGCTGCATCTAGCTCCTCTAGACAAGCAGGAGCATTGCCCGGCCAACCCACTCAACCACATGGCAAGGAGACCGCCAATGCAATCACTACAAGGAGCGGGTTGAGTTATGATGAGCCGCCCATGCCTCACAATGAAGAGTCAAATTCGAAAGAAGTGGGCATTCCTGAAGTGGTTATTGATGAAGCACCTTCTGAGGCAGTGCACGAGAAAGAGAAAGCAAAAGAAGAGGCATTGCAAGTGCCTCCCATCACACTTCCTTTTCCCAACCGCCAAGTAAAGAGCAAGCTTGACAAACAATTCGGTAAGTTCTTGGAGGTAGTTAAGAATTTGCAGGTAACAGTTCCTTTTACTGAATTAATCACACAAGTGCCTGCTTATGCTAAATTCATGAAGGACATATTGACTAGGAAAAGAGCCTTTAGTGAGGTGGAAACAGTTGCTTTTACTGAACAATGTAGTGCTTTGCTACAAAACAAATCCCCTCCAAAACTGAAAGATCCTGGTAGTTTCTCCATCCCCTGTCACATTGGGACACTGTTTATTGATAAAGCTTTATGTGATTTAGGAGCTAGTGTCAGTGTAATGCCTTTTTCTGTCTGTTCTAAACTGAAAATGGGAGATCTAAAAGTTACCAATATTACTTTACAAATGGCCGACCGTTCTGTTAAATATCCTTTGGGTATTTTAGAGGACGTCCCTGTTAGGGTAGGTAAGTTTTATATCCCTGTTGATTTTGTTGTTCTTGATATGGAGGAAGATCGACAAATTCCTATTATTTTAGGAAGACCTTTCCTTCATACGGCAGGAGCAGTTATTGATGTGAAAAATGGTAGACTTACACTTTCTGTGGGGGATGACAATATAACTTTCAATTTGAGCAATGCTTTGAAAGGTCCCATGCTTGAGAAAAAATGCTATGCTATTGATGTAGTTGATGTGATTTGTCATGATAACTTGCCCCTAACTCTTATGAAAGATCCTTTGGAGGCCGTTCTTTGTCTTGAATCTTCTACAGGTGATGCTAGCATTTGGAAGACTGAAATTGATGCTATTGAACAAGCTCTTTGTAATGAAGAGCTTAGTCACAGCAAAGGCAAGAGAGTGCAGAGGTTAGTTCGGCCTGTATGCAAAGTTGAGGTAAAGAAGCCCGAACTAAAACCTCTCCCTTCCCATCTTAAGTATGTTTTTCTTGATGAGCAAGAGCTCCATCCTGTTATCGTCAGCACTACACTCAATGATGCCCAGCTTTCCCAACTTTTAGATGTTCTGAAAAATCATAAGAAGGCCATTGGGTATAGTGTTGATGATTTGAAAGGTATTAGTCCCGACTTTTGCATGCATAGGATTCATTTAGAAGAAGATCACAAGCCTTGTATTCAACCACAAAGGCGCTTAAACCCTAACATGCAAGAAGTCGTGAAAAGTGAGGTATTGAAACTACTTGACGCAGGCATTATTTTTCCTATTGCTGCATCTAAGTGGGTAAGTCCTGTGCAAGTGGTTCCAAAAAAAGGTGGGATGACTGTTGTTAAAAATGATAAAAATGAATTAATTCCCACTAGAACTGTCACTGGTTGGCGCATGTGCATTGATTACAGGAGACTGAATTTAGCTACTCATAAGGATCATTTCCCTCTCCCCTTCATTGATCAAATGCTTGAAAGGTTAGCTTGTCATAGATATTTTTGTTATTTGGATGGTTATTCTGGATTCTTCCAAATTCCCATTCATCCTGATGACCAAGAGAAGACAACATTCACTTGTCCTTATGGTACTTTTGCATATCGTAGAATGCCATTTGGGTTATGTAATGCACCAGCTACATTTCAGCGTTGCATGATGAGCATTTTTTCTCATTTCATAGAGTCTATCATGGAAGTTTTTATGGATGACTTTAGTGTATATGGTAGTTCTTTTGAATCTTGTTTGGCTAATCTCACTAAAGTTTTGAAAAGATGTGAAGAATGTAATTTGGTTTTAAATTGGGAGAAGTGTCACTTTATGGTGACTGAGGGTGTGGTTCTTGGCCACATTATTTCTGATAAGGGCATACAGATAGATCGAGCCAAGGTACAGGTGATTGAGCAATTACCACCACCAGTCAATGTGAAAGGGGTAAGGAGTTTTCTTGGTCATGCGGGGTTTTACCGCCGCTTTATTCAAGATTTTTCTAAAATTGCTAAACCACTAACCCAACTTCTTCTTAAAGATGCACCTTTTGACTTTACTGAGGAATGTGCTGAGTCTTTTAACAGGATAAAGCAAGCTCTCATAACCGCACCCATCATTCGCCCTCCCGATTGGGAACTCCCATTCGAGATTATGTGCGATGCAAGTGATTTTGCGGTTGGAGCTGTGCTCGGGCAAAGAAAGGACAAGGTCTTGCATGCCATTTATTATGCTAGCAAGACTTTGGATGAGGCTCAGGTCAACTACGCCACCACAGAGAAGGAACTTTTAGCTGTTATTTATGCCTTAGAAAAATTTAGATCATATCTTCTTGGTTCCAAGGTTATTGTGTATACTGACCATGCAGCTTTAAAGTACCTTCTTGCTAAGAAGGAAGCCAAACCAAGGCTTATTAGGTGGATTCTCTTACTTCAGGAGTTTGATATTGAGATTCGTGATAAGAAAGGAGCAGAGAATGTAGTTGCAGACCACCTGTCTAGAATCAGGTATGATGATGGTAAGATCTCCTCCTCTATTGATGATTCTTTTCCTGATGATCAGTTGTTTGCAGTCACATCACAGGGTCCGTGGTTTGCAGATTATGCTAACTATGTGGTAGGCGGCATTTTGCCTCCTGATTTGTCCTACCAACAAAAGAAAAGGTTCTTGCATGATGTTAGATATTATTTTTGGGATGATCCTTTTCTTTTCCGTGAGTGTGCAGATGGAATTTATCGCAGGTGCATTCCTGAGTGGGAGGTCCATGGGGCCCTCCAGCGCTGCCACAGCTCACCCTATGGGGGACATCATGGGCCAGATAAAACCGTTCGCAAGCTGAATGAGTCTGGTTTCTTTTGGCCCACGATGTTCAAGGATGCTCAGTCTTTTGTTATGTCATGTGATTCTTGCCAGAGGACCGGCAACATTTCGAGGCGGCATGAGATGCCCCAAATTGGTATTCTTGAGGTCGAAATTTTTGACGTTTGGGGTGTCGATTATATGGGACCTTTTCCATCTTCTAATGGGAATTGCTACATTTTGGTCGCTGTCGACTATGTCTCTAAGTGGGTCGAAGCAATCGCATCTCCCACCAATGATTCTAAAGTGGTCATCCGGCTTCTAAGCAAGGTCATATTTCCGAGATTTGGGGTTCCTAGAGCTCTCATTAGTGATGGTGGTTCGCATTTTCATGAACGAAAGTTAGATTCTCTTCTCAAGAAGTATGAAGTTTATCATCGTACTGGACTTGCATATCATCCCCAAACAAGCGGTCAAGTTGAGATTTCCAACCGCGAGATCAAATCTATACTAGAAAAGGTGGTTGCAAAGTCTAGGAAAGATTGGAGTATGAAGCTTGATGACACGCTTTGGGCCTACAGAACAGCTTTCAAAACACCTATTGGCACCTCCCCATACCGGCTTGTGTACGGAAAATCCTGTCATCTTCCCGTCGAGTTAGAGTACAAAGCTCATTGGGCAATTCGCGAGCTTAACATGGATAACAAGTTAGCAGGGGAGAAGAGGCTTCTTCAACTTAATGAGTTAGATGAGTTTCGATTGTCCGCCTATGACAATGCTCGGATTTACAAGGAGAAAACTAAGAAATGGCATGATAAGAAGATCCTCCCAAGAGAGTTTGCAAAGGGAGATAAGGTGTTATTGTTCAATTCTCGACTCAAGTTCTTTCTCGGAAAGTTAAAGTCTAGATGGTCTAGTCCTTTTTTGGTTACTAATGTGCATAAGTTCGGCTCCGTGGAATTGAAAAATGAAAAAGGTGATGTTTTCAAGGTCAATGGACAACGTTTAAAGCTTTACCATGAAGGAAATGTTGTTGGAACGATGGAAGTTATCCACCTTCATCCTTCTTCATCCTCTTAAGTTGGTCGAACAAAAGGGTCGTGCGGGACCTTAAAAACCAGTACTTGTCGGGAGGTAACCCGATTGCAGAGTTCACATCAATTTAAAAAAAAAAAAAAAAAAAAAAAACCGGGAGTGCAATGGCAAGCAAGCGGGCACGAGCTTCGGGGTCCAGCTCACAACCTATAGTTCCAGACATTGAGCGCGATGAGGATTTTCCCGACGTTATTTTCTGCAATGAGGATCAACGACAAAAGTTTCAACATCTCAAAGGGCGCATTGTGTCATCTAAATGGATCGATCGTTCGGCACTCGAACGATTAGGTATTCTCGAACCCACCCGTGATTTATTTGCTTCTCTTGGATTGTCTACTTTGTTTAATGCATGTCATAACACTCATGAGCATCTTACATTAGAATTTGTGAGTTCATTGTGGGAAGATGTTAGTGATAGGAGCAAACCTAAGTTGCGGTTTCGGCTGCACAACCGGAATTTTTCCTTGACCATTTCGCAATTAGCTAAATGTTTTGGCCTCCCTACGGGAGGAGATTTGCGAATACCCCAAGGGGGTGAGGCATGTGAATTATTTCGTCGTTTAACTGGACTGACCAATGTTTACACATCACACATGCATATTAATCAAGTTCATCATCCATGTGTGCGTGTGTGTTTGAAATTCTTCAGTACTTGTTTGTTTGGTCGAGCCGACCCTCACTCTGCTCGTAGTTTGGATTTAAACATTTTGGCTAAGTATTTCTTGGCGGGACAGACAGATATCAATATTAACATTCCTGTTTTCCTTTGGAAACACCTGTTATCCATTTCCCGCCATGCACTTTCTTCGAGCCAGGATGTTGTTATTGGGGGTTTGGTCACTCGCATCGCGACTAAATTTAAAATTCCTGATGATGCGGTTGTTCTTGCTGATTTTTTATTGTCCTTACAGCACCTTTGTCAATGTGGTTATTTGGTGGAGGGTAGTCAGGGGGGTTTTCGGTGGAAAATTCATTCCCGTCCCCCCTTTTATATTGATATGCCGACAGAGGATTTACCATCTTTGGAGCCCAACCGGGCTCATTACTTATTTCCTGCGGCTTTTCCTGCTGAGTCCTCCGGAACTCGTACGGGACCTCCGCTGGGACCACCTCCGATGGCTCCCCAAGGGTACTCCCCTTTTGAACAACTCATGATCGATAATTTCAATGCGATGCAATTGTCTCAGCGGGAAATGGCCGCCCAATTGACCTCTTTGGACACTCGATTCACTCACTTCGAGCTCCAATCTCAGGCTGCTTTTCGACCACTGCTTGACTACCATCATCAGCAAGGTCATTTTCATGCCGATGTTCAGTATCCTGATTGGTATTCTCCCCCTCCTACCTATCAGGATGATGACGATGATGATGAGCAGCAGGATAATGACTTTGACCCCATGGGTTAGTGGGCTCTTGCCTCCCTCTCAAACTCCGAGGACAGTGCTTGATTTAGCTTGGGGGGGATCTTGATTGTTGCTTTGAACACTCTCTTGTATATATTCTACTGCTTTTAGTGTAGTTTTTTTTGGTCGGAGTTGGTTGCTTCTCTCCTTTTTGCAGGTTCTTTTGCAAGTCACACTTTGGATAACGTGACGATTTTCTGTACTTCAGCTTGCATTAGGAAGTTAATTGGTGAGATCTTCCCAACTCTTTTCATAATTTAGCTTTGAGTATTTTTATTGCTTTCTTAGGATTGTTGCATGGTTTGTACCACTCATTAGGAGTGGGAGTTTACATGTGACCAAAAATATTGTATTGCTTTCTTAGTTGTAATGTATTTCTTTCTCCCTTGATGCGCCTTTGGATCTTTTTGACAAAGTATGTTTCCCTGTGCCCTATGGTTGAAATTTTTAACACTTGTGATTGCGGAGACTGGTCATTGTAGACTTTTGGGTTCTTTTTCCGATTCATTTGTATTATTGAAACTTGTGTTTTTGAGCATTATTATCTATTGTTTGGAACAAGGAAGAGTTTACCTTGTAAGGGTTTGGACTTTGATTTCTATCTCACTATTTCCTTCTTGAGTGATTAGTTCCTGGTGTATCACTGATCTCCATTTTGGCTTGGTACTGGTCTTGTTAGCTATGTAATTGCGTGATGAGCATGATAGAAGGCCCTCATTTGCTAGAAGCCATGTAACATTGTTTTCAAAGACATTATTTGCCATTTGATTCTTTACATTATTTGCCATTTGATCCTTTATTTTAAGCCCTACATTTTCTTTCATAACTAACCACATTGTAAACCTTTTTGACCCTATTTTATCAACCCAAGTCTAGCTTGGGGGAGCATTTGATCGGTTAGTAGGCGATATATATTCTGTCTTTTGGCTCACATTTAGTTGCATGGGGTACTTGAGTTAGGTTGATTATTTCCTGGTTGTTGGAGTGTGCTTATCTTCTTCATTGCTCATATTCATTCAATCAATTATAAAAAAAAAAAAAAAAAAAAAAAAAAAAGAAAAGGAGAAAAATCCTCTTGGTTTGTCATATGTTACCATCTTTTCATTATTCATATTTATGTAGTTTCAATTAAAAAAAAAAAAAAAAAAAAAAAAAAAAAAGAAAGAAAGAAAGAAAAATTTGTCTCACATCTTTTATTTTATTGTACATTTTCGCCTTTGTAAGTTGTAAATCTCTTATAATTTGAGGATGATATGACGGTGCTTTCCATTAGTTGGGTTGGTTCGGTAGTTATGAGTTGAAGTTATTTGGAGTTGTTTTCACCTCATTTTTTGGCTACGTTACTTTTTAGATTATGCTCCCCCAAAATAGACTTTTAGCTCGCTTATTTTCAAATTGAATCCTACCTTTGACCCAAACCCCATTACAAGCCCAATAAAGACCTTCTTGATAATCATGCAGTTATATGTGCTTCCTCGATTTAATACCTTGCTAAGATCTGAGAGTATGTGTTGCATTTCGAGTCGACTTCGATAGGTCGAGTGATATTATTTCCCCTTTAAACACATGAGTGTTGTTGAGATGGGAGGGTGCCTTATTAGCATTTTAGGCTAATAAAATTCATTCATATGCACATCTTTTGCATATTTGTGGGCGGAGAGCGATCGAGTACATTTTATACTCGCCACAGATAGAGGAGTGTCACCCGTGAGAACTCTTTCCTTGATTTCTCGTTATTCTTTAGTGATAAGGCTTGAATTCGCTTGTATGATATTTTACTCTTGGATTGGTATTGAACTATTTGAATGCTTTGATTGAGAGAATGTGATCACAAGCGTTTTGCGATGTTGCTTTTATAGGGTGAAGCATACTTTTATTCTTAGAACCTTGTCTTGTTTGCTTGAGGACAAGCAAAGGTTCGGCTCGGGGGAGTTTGATGTGTGTATTTTATATATTATTTTCTACCATGCCCCCATTGTATTTTCATAGCATTTCTCGCGTATTTTGCTCAATTTTCTATTGGTTTTTATGCTTGGTTGGAGTGTTTGTTTCTTATCTATTTTGTAGGTACAAAGCTCTAATTATGCTAGGAATCGACTCTTGGAGCGAGATTTGCAAGTTGGAAGGTCATAAGCTACTCAAAGGTCATTTTTGTGCTGACCAGGTCTCATACCCGGGTGGGTTTCCTCATACCCGGCCGGGTTTCCACATACCCGACCGGGTTTGCACTTGATACTTAGAAGAATTTGAAGATGTTATTTGGAAGAAAAAGTTGCCACACGCAC
Source organism: Amaranthus tricolor (assembly GCF_026212465.1). NCBI lineage: Eukaryota > Viridiplantae > Streptophyta > Magnoliopsida > Caryophyllales > Amaranthaceae > Amaranthus > Amaranthus tricolor. Next base: position 5,552,574 of record NC_080053.1, on the reverse strand, counting down.
CCGGCCGGGTTTCCCACATACCCGGCCAGGCCTCTATTGAAGATTAAAATGCTCAGCTGCGTACCCGGGCGGGTTTCCACATACCCGGCCGGGTTTACTCCTGGACTTAGAAAATTTTTGACCTTTGAGATTTAGTTATGCTTCGCACCCGCCCGGGTTTCCACATACCCGGCCGGGTACTGTAGTTATTTTTTTTAGTAACTTCCCGTATCCTCCGATCTCTTTTGAGGAGGATATAAATAGCTTTTGAGGGGAATTTTCAAGACGGTTTTTTTTTTATTCTCTGTTTTGAGGGCTAGGTATTGAAGAGATTTAGCACATTACTTGTCATGGGGGATTGTTAATCAACACTTGAACATTGTAATTTTAATTATATTGAAGGTATTAGTTTCAATTCCAACCTCTTGTTCTTGTTTATCATTATTATTTTTGAATGTTTGTTTTTCCATTAAATTTGAATTTGATTTTCTCCATGAATTTAATTGTTGAATCTCTTGTTAGTTTTAATATGCTTAGTGAGTAGTTTTATTTCTAGGGTTTGGTGAAACTATGCAAAAGGTCATGATTCTTGTTTGATTTTAGGATTTAAATTTGGTTTGTTTAGGTGATTCAATTGATGGGTTCTAGATTGATTGCATGTTTGGCCAATTTGCAAGTTTTATTCGCTCAATTCTATAAGCGAGAGTTGCGAGTTTGAGTGAACGATTTCCTTCTTTGAACAATTAAGCTTTAATCGCGATAGCTTGTTTTATTGTTTAATTGTCGAATTTGTTTGCGAGAGCAACATCTTCCTTCGCCTATATTCATTCCTATCCCAATTGTTGTTCATGAATCATGATCTATGCATAGTGGATCCTTTTAGCCCTAGGTTTTTAATTATTGAATTCTATTCATCTCTTATTTTTGCGTTCTACTTAGATAACCAAAAATCCAACATTTGATCGTTAACAATAGTGAACTTAATTTAAATTGTAACTTCATTTGTCCTTCCACAGTGGTTCGACCCTACTTTACCAACTATACTAGTTAGGTGAATTAGGAATTATTTTTGGTAGTAAAACAACCTATCAGTTATAATATCAATTTTAATAGATTATAACACCAATTAGTTTTAGGATCAAACGTATGCGTCAATTTTTAAATTTTTCTTTTTTTTAATTGTTGGACTGACCCAAGAGAAAATAAAAATGATTTCTCGGAAAAGTAGCTGCAACCAAAATATTGTGAATGACTTAAGTTGTAAAATTAAACTGACTCAAACACAATCCGATTAACCGAATTTGAATTATCCGAGTGAAAACCCTGACCAATACACCTCAAGCTTAAGCCTAAGCCTAAGCCTAAGCATAAGCCTAAGAAGATCTCCCATCTAGGTTGCACTAAAACGGACACGGACACGGACACGGACACGACACGGGTACGGGAAAACACCAATTTAAAAATGGCGGACACGGGGACACGAAAATGGTAATATAATAAATATATCAAATTAAAGATAATTTTACAATCTTTTATTTGATATATGTAAATAAACACTTTAAAACATAAAACTCAATACCAAGAACCCCGCTTTACTAATTCCCCATTCTATTTCCCCTTGTTTAACACCACCCCACCAAACTCATCCCTACAAACCCTAACCTTATTTGCTTTGAAATTCCTTTATTTCTCTCATTTTACCCACACAAGATCAAGATGGCACACAATCCTACTCACAGGCGCAAGTTAGCAACACCAAGCTCACATTCCATCTCACAAACTATTGAAAAAAGACATCGAAAGCCTTCTAGTACTACCTCAACATCTACAATCTATAACCTTACAAATCACTTTTCAAGATTACATCCTAATCAAAAAAACTTACTAATTTTCAAAACCTACCTACCCAAAAACATATAGATTCTCATTTACAAGTTAAAGCACTCTCAAAATGGGTTAATTTAGACCCTAAAAATCCTAGCTTTTATGGTCAAAATGTTGGAAAACAAGGTAAAAAGATGGGTTTGAAAAGTGGGAAGAATAAATCTTTCGTGGTTGTTCATGAAGATATTATAGAATCTAAGAAGGAATTGAAGAAAATGGGTAGATATCAATCAAAGGAAGGAGGAGAAGCAAATAGTAATTAAAAAAAAAAGAAAACACTGAGAGCTAGAGAGGGAATTGAGAGTGAATTCCAGTGAAAGAGAGCCTCTGACTCTGTTTTCAAAATTTTTCACGCGTGTCCCTTCCGTGTCCTTGCCGTGTCCACGTGTCCGGAAAAATATTAAAATATTGGACACTTCATTTGGCGTGTCGGACACGGATTTTCGCGTGTCCGTGTCCGACACGCGACACGCCTGTTCAATGCCGTGTCCGTGTTTCTCAGTCTCCCATCCCCATGCATCCTAATTCATCCAAGCATCTGCATACAATTTTTAATTCTCAGAATAAGAATTTTTGTGTCTCAGTATAAGGTTAGAATTTGTTTGCATTATTAATAGCAAATAAGAGTAAAAACATTATCATGACTTTGTTCCTTATTACTAAATAAAAGGAAAATAATGTCATAATATTAAAAAGTATAAAAAAATCACTTGTTTGTTCGCCGTTGATTATAGCGAAATAACATTTGTTATTTTTTTTGTCATTTCAAATGTTATGACATTGTCTTCCTTTTATTTGCTGTTAGTAACAGCGAACAAAGGCTTTTGACTTTTTTTACAATTTCTTAGTTTGCTGTTTATTAACAACGAACAAATGCCTGACCTCAACTTTGACATAAAAACATTTATTTTGAAGATTAAAATTTTCTAAAATTTATTTTGAAATTTTTTTCCAAAAATAATTTTATTTTTTTTTCCAAATTTTCCACAAATAACACCTTTGTGAGTGACGAACATTTCATTACTATCTCTCTCCAAGTCAAATTACATGTCTTATTTTTCTTTTTACAATATTTATCAACCACTCTTAATTTGTATTTTATCACTTTAATTCTACCCGATATAAATTTGATTACTATTAACTTTTTGTAACTTTAAATAATTTATAATTATAAATATTTTAAAATAAATTAGTATATTCACAAAGGTATAAAATTCAATAAGACATCTAATCTGAGTCCAACGAGGCATTAATTTGTGGCAAGATAAATATTTGAATTTTCAAGTTAATAGGTGCGCAAACATAATTAATTCAGACCGAGTTTGATGCATAGCAAATAACTTCATTTTTATTGTTTTGAATTAAAAAATATAAATTTTAACTTAAAATTTTAATCTAAAAGTGATCAATTTTTTGACATTAAACTGATCAATTTCTACTTACAAGTTAATAACCGTAAATGAATAACATATTTCAAAGTCTTCAATTTCAATGTTAAAGTGATTAATTCAAACCTTAAAGTGATAAAATATATAAAGTATTCAATTAAATGATTAGTCATAGAAGTAACTTTTAAAAGAAATCAAAAAAAATTTCAATTTTGACCTAAAAAGTGATCAATTTTAACAATTAAAGTAAACAATTTCCACTTACAAGTTTATAACTTTAAATGAACCAATTTTTTTAAAGTCTATCTTTCCACATTTGAGTAATCAATTTAGACTTTAAATTATCAATTATGTATAAAATGACCAGTTAGAACTTATAAAATTAATCATTTTAACATAAAAGGTATCAATTATAACTTTAAATAGATCAATTATTAATCGCGTATCAGCACAAACGATAAATGGGCCAATTTGACTATCGGTCTCATATTGAGATGATCGGTCGCAAAATTAGCTAAATTCAATTGGAATTAAAGTGCAAACCCAAATGCCATCTGAATCGGGAACCCAAAATGCAATATTTTGTAGTAATGATCGAGAATCAACCAACATCTTAGGGAGTATGATTTCTTGTGAAGATAATATTTATGAAACCTATAATCACATTCTGCACTATATTTAGAACAAGTCTAATAATAATCTATTAGCTTAACCAAACTATTTTATGACAAAAAATGGTGATAATGAAGGGCAGTTCTCCAAACTCAACAAAATAACTGCCACCCAAATTGTGAAAGCTCCCATAACACCAGTAATCAGCTCAATACCTGTTGATCCACCAGACGATAACCGTTATATGAAAATCCCAACTAACTTTACTATCTTCACAAAAACAGTTGTCCTGTTGCTGAACAGAGGCTCACAAAGGCATGCAATACCCACTAACTTTGTTAGAGTTCCTTAGAGGTGCCTCTGGAAGACATACATCAGGTAGACATCTTGGTACCACTTTCAAGTTCTATTAAAGAATCGGATTCGTCTCCCTTGACCTAGTAATAAAAAAACAACATATCATTTGAAAAGCTCGTTGATGAACGATATAGATTACCGATACAATTCGATATGTAATCATTTCCGTAGAGCTAATCATGGGCCAGGCTAGAGTAAGAATCTCGACCAGTTTCATCCCATGTTATCAGGCCGGTTTAAATTTTCCCAGAGTCACAAGTTTAGGAAAAAATTTGAGGCACAAACCTGAGACAGTGGTGCTGCTTCAGCGGTCTTCCTCTGACCTTCTCGGTTGCAATAATAGGAATACATGATCATTCCCGCTAAGGCAACCAAAATTCCCAATATGTTCCTCCAGCTAAATGGATCATGAAGTAACATGTAGCCAAATGCTAAAACAAGGCATGTTTTCAGATGTCCAAGCACCTGATAAGTGACTGGAGATGTCTTTCCAATCACAAGGAAAGTGCTGAAATTTACGGATACAGATATCAAACAGGAGAGAACGATGAAAATCTGTAGAACACATAAAAAATACTGGTCACACGTATATTTAGATGCCAAAATTGTCCAGTGAAAAGAGTATTATAGTATATAATATATCTTAGGGCCTCACCATCAACTTGTTTTTTTGTTGAGTTGGTTACTTGACATGGTATTAAAAGTCGGCGTGACAAGAGGTCACAGGTTCGAATCTCAATCACCCCTCAAATTCAAGTGGAACATTTCGCACAAGGTATGAGGAGGGTATGTGCTGCATCCACACTTCTAGCCCAAAGGGCTCTCGTGTGTGAGGGGGCGTGTTAGAGTATATAACATATCTTGGGGTCTCAACCATCAGCTTAAGCTTTTGGTTGAATTGATTTCTTGACAAATAGCAAACTGAAATACAAAGTTTCATATCTCACCACTACTTGAGATGTATATTTGAAAGCAAACACATTTTGATTCGTCAAAAGCTTATCTAGAAATGGCCCAGATATCAACAATGTTGCTGCTTGGATGGGACTGGATTGATACAACAGCTGAGTTGAAGAAACTTTGAACTTCTTTTGGATGGTATTAGTCATCTACAATGATATTGTTAAGGAAAAAAAGGCATACACAAACATACATTTAACAGTTTAGTAATTAAGACATATTCATCGATAATTAACACCAGGCTTATTCAAAACATCTCAATATCTAGTCACTACGAGCCAATATCAGATTTCAGTTTTCGCATTTGGGAACAGGCTACATCACCACTTCTCAAGAACCTAAGAAACCCAACATTTCTGGCAAACTTTCAATTTTCTCAACTCGTGAATGAAGAGAAGGAATCGCAAGGTCCCAAACAGTTTGGACGTCATACATCTTTTGTTTCTACAGAGTAAAAAACAGATTGTGCCCTGCTTTTAATTTTTTTCAAGTATTAGCCAAATAAAAACCCGCCTAAGGACTATTATCCATGGACATAACTTCATGATACAAAGCTTCATGCAAGGTTTATGAGTCCAAATTCATTAAATTTTACACAACATAATTGCATCACATTAACTTGCTACTTTTAGATTAAGAAAAAATTGATATTAACAATCCAACTTTTCACCCATCCGCTCTGAATAATCCCATCTTTGGATTATTTTTAATAATCCAACTTTTGCCCTTAGTTTGCTATCAGCATAACCTTTTATTTTATAATGATTCAACCTTCGCCCTTAGTTTGCTATCAGCATACCTTATTAGTATGCTAACATCTGATTCACGTCGGGCACATGGATCCTCTAATAAAATAAAAGAAAAAGAAAAAAAATTAACGGTTTTGGATGAATTTGGATGGGAAAAGTCTAAAAAGGTTACGGTTGTAAAACGCTCAATAGTACGAGGGTACCATTGATAATAAAAAAAAACTTAGGGGTACCATTGATAAAGTGCCAAAACTCAGGGTTACCATTGATAATTTAAATATATTGAGCTGCAGACTGTAACTAAAAGTATACTAGCGAGTTGTATCCAAAAATTTATAGAAGTAAGCATATTTAGGCATCACACAAAAAGGAAGAGCATACTACAACCATTTCAGAAAGGATACAATCTGTGCAACGCAAGTAGTGACAACTGCAAGGAAGGATAAGAAAGAGCCCAGAGCATTGAGCTGCAGATCTGTAACTGTTGCAATCCCCACACCTATAAGAAGGACAACAAGAGAACTTTGTATGCTCCGGCTGCATGAAAGAAACAGTAGAAGCTTCAGAGAAGTAAAAGAGACTAACAACAAGAACATCATATTCTAGAGACATGAAACAATCAAGGATATTAAGAACACAAATTCTTGTGAGAGACAGTTTCTTTGAGAGATCATCTCTAATTGGGTTGGCCCGTAAAGAAAAATGTAGAGTAAGTTACTCGGTGGGCAGTAAAGATATTATAAAGAGGCATTTAATATATTGTAAGTACTACACGCTTACTCGGTAGATATTAAGAATATTGAAAGTAGGCATTAATGATAAGGTAAGTAGACATTAAGGATGATGTAATCATGAATTAAGCTTTAAAGGCTGGTTCTGAGAGACGTATCTCAGAAGACCAGTTATATCAAGAATGCATCCACTTATCCAAGGTATATGTAATTAATCATGAAATTATAATGTTGCTCACATATGGGAAAGCTTTTGATAGATATGGTAGTAACATTCCAAAGTCAATACTAATGACTGCCTGCAGCTTTTCCCGATACCATGGAAGACTATAACACCATGCATTTGAGCGTGGATTAATCTTGATTTTGGATTGTTTGGAAAGATTAAGGAAAAGATTTTGTTTAAAGCGTTTCAGAAGATAATAGAAGGCTACAAGAAAGCATTTTTTGTATTGACTTCAACATGCTCGAATTTCTTTCATTTGAAGGAATCAAGTCCCTTCTATACGGTGGTTAGTGGTTCATATCTAACTCTGAAAAAATTGCTCAATTTGGATACCTCGGACAGCATCAGAGATTATATGATATCTAAAATATGTAGTCCAACAATTTGCATCAAAAAGAAAGGGATTAAACAAAAAAGAGAAAAAAGGCGATGGAGATTTCAATATAAGATAATAAATAATTGGCGCAAAAATCACATGCCTTATGAAAAACGCTCTCTCATAACATCTGGAAGTCAAATCATTGAAATGCCAAACTTAAATTTCAAACTTCACCAATAGTTCATATTGCCAGAAAATCTTGGACCAACCTGAATTTCTTCTTTAAAAATACAGTTTCCAGAAATACAGTGCACGGAATGATTGCAAGCTTTGTCATCTGCATAACAGCATTTCACTTGCCATGTTTAAACAACAATTATGAAGAGATAAATAAAAGAGCTGCAGTTCATAATATTGACCATAATTTTACAACTACAAACACGAAAAACAAAAAAGAAAAAGCAGTGCATAATAAAACAGGGTTTTCAAAGATTTAAATTTGGGCACTCAAACCACAAAGGAATAACATAGAGCTCTAAAATATACGCATTTTAAAAAAATTGTTTCTACTTTCTCCCCTTAAAACTATTGTGCACACAAGCTTGAGAAACGAGAATAATCATATTCCTTAAAACTCCATGGACACCTAGTCGGTAATAAATAGTGGGTATGGTAATGGAAGTTAGTCTAATTTTAGCAGACTAATCTCTTTAAAAGTTTAATGGCAAGTCTGATTCTACTTCAATCATCTCATTGTTTTCACAAAATACTTTCTAATGCATTATCATTTGGACAGGTGCTATTAGGTGGTAATAAAAATTTTAAATAAAACTTTTTTATGATCCAAGTTTCATTACTATGGGAATGAAATAGTACATTTCATGATAATTTACATTATAAATCATTCTCATTACCCAAGCTACTAATGCTTTGATATGAGAAATACAAAAATACAACATATGACAAGATATTAGGAAGAAATTTACCTGATAGAATCCAACAGAGTTGAAGCCCAGACTGAGATTTAGAAGTCCAATAGAAATTCCATTTAGAATACCAAACCCCAAAACAGCTTTCCGCTCAAAGGGTTTGTGTTCAAAAAATTTCATTTGTAAAGCTACATGAAGTGAGCAAAAGGTAACAAGTAGATGCCAGCTCGTCAATGTAGTAGCTGCACACAAACAAGAAAGTTAACCAATATATCACAGGATGATAGTTAGTGAGCATGCTTAATAGTATCATATGAGACTAGAGCAAAAACTTTGAACATGTTATCCAATTTATTAGATAAAGATAGACACCAGAGAGCACTAGACAACATGTCAAATGGCACAATATTAGAAATTGAAAATTTGGCATTTACGAAGTGCAATCAATTTAAACACAGCCAAACAACCCGTATTTCATTCCTCATAGGCTTTTACAACATCAAATGCTGATAAGGACACCGTAAAAACTTAACATTGGTCAACTACTAAACTTGGTCGATATGCCCATAATCCTAACATTTGATTGTATTCACTAGTTGTTAGATACCTTGGAAGCTCTATAGACTGGATGTTGAAGGGGTATAGACGTATAGTGATGCAAAACGAGGACACTGCAAAAACCTTAACATTGGCCAACCATCATTCTTATTTTTTCTGAAATCTCAAAACGGAAACCCGAAAAGCTCATTCCTTGTTTTGTTTTCTATTATCCGAGTACATTTTGTGTCATTAGTAAATGTACGATTGATTTAAATTTCTTAACATGACTTATTTAGGCAAAAAGTATACACATTTGAAAAAACAGAAGCATACCTGAAAATTAACATTGATACCGAACAAGCCCTAAACTAAATTTCATGTTTATTCAGGAATCGAAACATGTTCATAAAAATCATAAAGCATATATGAACTACCATGTCAACAATCAACATTGCACTGAAAATATATTGACGGAATGTCCATAATGGGTAACTAGCTTCATCAGTGCATAATCACTCACTCAGAGCGAATGAAGTAGAAAACAATTGTTCATACCAAGGAACAAACACAAAGATTTCGAAGTCAATAAATAGAGAATGATACAGGAGCATGTGAAGTCCAAAAACAGCCTCGCTAATACATTGAATAAAACTTTTGGTGCACGAGAGTGAGACCAGCAAAATGAGTTAAGGAATTCTTGATGGGTAGTGACCTTGTGTTATAAGGCATTACTTTGTCTGGCCTTCGTGCATGGTTGTGTATATGTAAGTTGGTTTGTTGTAGCGCACACTACTATTTGTAAAGGGCAAGCTAAAATGCCATTGCATTCATTACCCAAATTTGTGGTGGTGTGAAGTGGTACACATTTGATTGAATACGCGGAATCATGAATGGAAATGCAAGTTCATCCTAAAAGAATTTAGGAGTCAGCACCTAGGAAACATGTGATTTGAGAAAAAATAGTCTTGATTCGTTAAACTCGAGAAGCAATTCACATAATTGGATAAAACCTTAGCATTCAACCAACATTTTTCAATAAGATACCAAACATGTCCTCCTCTTCATTCTCATTCAATCTTTGGCAATCACATTACTCTAGTAGATGAATTTATACAACTTAAGTCCAAGCGGGAATAATTCAACTCATAGCAGGACACATCAATTAATAAGTTAACATAAACATATAGATAATTATTGCATCATTGAATCAACATAAGAATAAGAATGAGAATACACAACACATCAAACAAACAATTAAAGGGAAATAAAATTTAAAAGACCATAAAAGATAAAAAATACTTACCAAAATGAAAACCCAAAGAACTAATAAGGGCTTTATTGCAAATGACAATAGAGACAGATGATACAACTGAAAGACTCAAAGCCCCTACAGTTCCAAGCTGAAATCCTCCTCTACTTTCACTCATTTTTTCTGTTGTTTGTTTTGAATGATCAAACTCTCTGCTTCAACAACTGCCCATGAAATACAAGGGGAAAATCAGTAGCAAAAAGAACCATAATGAAATTTAAAAGAGAAAAGGAGTACAAGAGAAAATTAAATAAACCCACCTCAGAAAATTGATTAAAATGATAAAATTAGAGGAATTGGAGGAAATGTAGAGCAGATCTGATTGGGGAGGGGAGTAGTAGGGAGGTTATGGGAGGTATGAGTAAGTGTTTATTTAATTGTTTTGGGGACAAAATCAGTAAATCACATAAAAAATGAATTGATTAGAAAAAGGGAGATCTTGGCTTTAAATGTAAGTTACAAAAGTCAGTTGTCCATCTCAAAGTGTAGATGGGGGATGGTCTGGTTCTGATAGCCAACATAGATATAGGATTACTAGTCTTTTTCGTTTTCCTATTCATATTTTCTTCGTTCCGCTTTAGTCGCTACATTTGCATGGGCACGAGAATTAAGAAAAGTGATTGACCTACACTGTAGCCGATTGTTTACTTTATAGAATATAGTATTTTATTATTATTAATTGAAAAAGAAAAAGAAAAAATAGGTTGTTAGGTTACTTTATAGAATATAGTATAGTATTTTATTATAGAGTATAGAGTACGATAAAAATAGGGGTAGGTAGAACTTTGAATGATTATTTTATTACTAAAAACGGAAATGTAGCAAGTAATATGAAATTGCCAAAAATAGAAAATATAGCGGGTATTATGGAACGGAGGAAGTATAAAAAAAAATTATTCATGTGGATTTATTTTTTCTAAATATTAACTTTTAAGAATTTTTAAAAACTCATTATTAAAATTATTTGACTTTGAAGTAGACTTGTTAAAAAAAATAGGACCCCTTTGACCCGACCCGCCGACCCGTTGACCGGCATCTTAAATGACGGGTTACAAAACAGAAAATTTTACAAGTAACGAGTCGGGTACCCCACCCGTCTTAATCGAGTCGGTTCATGGGCCACAAAATAATATTATCCGGATACCCGCTAACCCGTTTATTAGAAGTCGTTCATACACTTTTCTATTGTGATATTTAATTTTTCCCACAAAGGTGTTTGGGATGATAAATGAAATTCACAATGAGATACAATCTACACAATAAAATCCTAGCACAAGGAGATTGTAATAGTAAATACAAGTGTTTTAGTGAATTAAGAACTTTGATGATGTTATTAGAAGTCGTTCATACACTTTTCTATTGTGATATTTAATTTTTCCCGCAAAGGTGCTTGCGATGATAAATGAAATTCACAATGAGATACAATCTACACAATAAAATCCTAGCACAAGGAGATTGTAATAGTAAATACAAGTGTTTTAGTGAATTAAGAACTTTGATGATGTTAAGAGTTAATTACTCTCTCAATATTATCTCATGAAAGAAAGAATAATAATGAAAATATTTTTAAGAGAGAAATTAGAAATAATATAGAGATGGGATAAATTGTCCCTTCGCATGCATCCCCTATATATAGAGTAAGGCATCAAACAACACCTCTTTTTGAAACAAATGTGTTTCAACAAACAATGCTTATTAATCAAAGTAATGATTCATCAAAGCAAAGCAATCATAATTAACTTCCAACCAGAAGTTAATTCATCATTAGTAGTGTTTCGATCAAAACAACACTAACAAACAAAACTGGATAAAACAAACAAAAACTGCGAAAAGCAAGACAGAAGACTGGCGACGAATCGTCGCCCAAACGCCGAGTTAACATTTCCTGTAAACCCGAGTTGGCTTTACATTCTGCCCAAAAATGTTACTTCAGAAACTAGGCGACGACTTGTTGCCTAGCCCACGACGAGTCTTTGTTTTCTTCTATTTGTGTTTTTGTGTTTTTCCTTTGAGGCATTTAATTTGACTTATAATATATTTATTTTAGTCTTACTACTATACTAAGTATGCACTATATACAAAATTAGGTCTATATATTCTAAATGTTCAACACGATTCATATGATATTAAAAAATAAAGCAGAGATATTATACAATAGACACACTCAATTTGACAATTATATATATGAATTAATTCTGTAATTTTGGAAATTATCAACAATATATTGTGCTGTATATTATATTCTTTAATTTACTCAATTTAACTATAAATATATGCTAGTCAAAAATACTTTACGATGGAAATATTAGTCAAGATCAAATGTCATGTCATTTTTTCTTTAGCCAATAAATAAATTTTATTTGACAAACTTTCTTTAAGTGTAATACTTAGAATTTTTCAAGCTTTCTAGCACAAATAAGTTTTATTTGACAAATTCTCGTTAAATGTAATACTTAGAATTTTTCAAGCTTTGTAACATAATATATGATATTATAGATAAATATATAAATACTAACAATAGTAGCCTTTAGCCAACCAACGTGTAGGGGAATAGATCATTACTCACTACTTAGTTTGTGTTCGGTCATTTGGGTTCAATTTAACTTTTGGTGGGATCATAGACTCATATATTACTTTGTTTAAGTTCTAGACGATAATATTAACAGTTAGTTCCTTGATAAACAGTCTCTTTGAGAGACGTATCTCAAGTCCAACTCATTAAAGATTAATGTTTACATACTGTATTCTTAATGTCTACTTACATTGTTCTTAATGCTTACTTTCGTTTCCTTAATGCCTACTTTCAATATCTTAAATGTCTACTTACATCATCCTTAATGCCTATTTACAATATTTTCAAAAATATATGAGCCGACCCATTCAGAGTTTATCTCTTAAAAAGACCGTCTCTCACAAGAATTTGTGTAATATTAAACTTCGGGTCAAATTTGTCGTTTGTCTATTTACAAATCCGACTAAATTATATAAGTCATGTCAAATTGAATTTTGATTCAGTTTAAGTCAAGTTCAAACTTATGTTAATTTAAAGTTGAGATTGAGTCAATAATAAATTAGGGTGCATAATTTGCTTTTATTGGCCATATTTTTTTAGTTGATCTGAAGTGTTAGTCATTCTCAAATGGGGGCAGACTTAACATAAAGTATTTAAAGAAGTGTTAGATATATCAGGATTAAACGTTATATTGAACTTGGACTAATTTCGAGTCACCACTCTTCATATCAACATTTAGGTTGGTGCACATAGATATTAGGCAGATTTTTGAATCGGATAAATTTTTTTAACTTTTAATAAGGTCATAAATTTTGATTACTCATTTGTATTTTAGGTCACATTTTTAAGATCTAGTCTCGTCAGGTTCAAATCATGTTGAATCATGTCAAAAGTTTGACCAATGTAGAATTTTCTTGTCATCTTATGTTTCGATCTTAGCTAAATTTATGAGATTAAAGTCGATCAAACTAAAGTCAAGTCGAAATTAGGTCATATCAATATGAGTATGGTCCAAGTTAGCTTTAATTTGGATTCAAGTTATTTTGCTCAATCATTGTTTCAATTGGTTTTAGGTTAGATCAAGTTTGAGACAAAAAAACATTGGCATAGGATTAATTTCAAGTTTAGGTTTTTTAGGGTCATCTACTGTTTGAGTCGATTATAATTATTTGTCTACAAAAATTTGTATGCGGTCGCTTCACGCGTGCGATCAAAAAAAATTTTATATCTGTCAAATTCAAGCCTTAAAACATCCGTTTTAAAATTTTAAAAGTCAAATGTAACACTTAAAACTGCTACTCCAAGCCTCAATTTTTCTTCTCCAGAGACTTAATTTAATTTCCTAGGTATCGATGACAACCCTTTTAAAACCCGGTTCACCACTTAAAATGTCAATTCCAACTCTTAAAACCCTTACTCTAACATTAAAGATTATATTTTACTTACGTACTCCAGCTGTAAAATATCAATTTTACGACTTAGAATGTCTATTTCAATGGTTTAAAGTTCGTCAAATTTCAGACTTAAAATGTTTATTTCAAGGTTCAAAATGTCCAATTCAAGCTTTAAAATGGCAACTTCAAAATTTTGGGCTGAACCTATGAGTGGTCGCACCTCGCATGTATAAGGTTTGTCTCACAAAAGATTTGTTGTTATTTGTTACAAATTAAATTTTGGATCAACACTTTGAGTGATGTTTACTAGGATACCTACTGGGCTATAATTGGGTTTAATCATAAAGCGAATGCGTCGTGTGTAGACCAAGAAAAGGTTGATGACTTAATGTAGCCATATATGTTCATTTATGAGCTGGTCTTCAAAAAAATTTTCAAGTTGGGTGCGCATTTAGTAATTTCTAGTTTTGGTAAATTTTTTACAACCCTACGAGAATTGTAAAACTGGATACTCAATCTTGTTTCTGAATAAATTCTTTCGTTTCACATCTCGTTCAATGGAGTTCGATCTAATTAACTCTATGATTTAAGCAAAGTCAAATTAAGTTAGTTTAGGTCATATTAGATTAGGTCTACACCTAGACAATATCAAATTTGACGGGTTTTAGGTCCATGTTAGTAGAAATGCAAATCGAATTTATTTTAAGATAGATTGATACATTTCAGATTTAAAACAATCATACTTTTGGCTAATTTGATTTTGAATTGGGTCGATTTATGTTCAAATTGACTTTAGATCGAGTCATATTGAGTTCAATTTGTTTTAAATCAACTTAAAGGTTTGACAGTGGTAAGGTTGGCCCGAGTAATCTTGGATTTGGGTGATTGGGTCTACACCTAGTCAATGTTAAGTTGGGCTATGTGTAGAAATTACAACCAAGTTTCTTTACTTTCATGTTTGATCAATACGATGTGTTAGCTCCCTAGTACATAAATGACTTATTGCGCCCCTACTTATTATGTCAGACTTTTGCGTCAGTTCTTAAGGAAACAAAGTCAAATGTACCAAATAAAATAAAATGAAAGTCTGAAAAAAATTTTGTTACGTTGGTTGCAAAATAAAATCGACGTAACAAGTGACATTTTGCTTCGATTGTTGTAAAGTTGGTGCAAAAAGAGCGACCAAAAGGGTTTGAAAAATAAAAGGGATTGTTCCGTTGATTACTTAGAAATAGACCAGAACTGACCCAAGAAAACATGTCTAAAAACCTTTATAGTAGTTTAGGTGCGAAAAAAGATGAGCATGCACATTTGATCCTTGTAAACCTAAGCCGCTTAGGTCATCGTGTGATCTATTCATTTTGGTACTTTGTGTTGACCAAACTTTCACCTTTCATTTGCTGCATCTTTAATTTCATTGAGGTATGTCTTATAAACGCAATATTATATTCTTTTTTAACATGATTCTATTTTAATGGGATAATGACAAATAAATGTTGCTCAAAAATTGATTTTGTATGAACTTAGTATTCATGTAGTAACTATATATATATATATATAGTAGAGGGTTGAAATTGTCTATTGGGAATCTTCATATATGTGTTAAGGATGCCTACCTTAAGGATGACGAACAATGGGTGTTTGAGTTTAAACACAGGTGTGAGCTTAGCATTGATGCTCATGATCGGTCACTTATATGGTAAGAAGATTAGTTGGCTACATTTGGACAATTGGTTTTGTGGATTTATTATGCTCTATGTTTTAGGTATTGTGTGGCATCATACTTATGTGATAACACCATTGCAGAACAGTGTTACAGGAATAGCGAATCGGACCTTGTCATGGAGATTCTTATGCATGCTCTCTAGTACTTGGTTGTTGATTAGATACTGGATTAGTTTGTTCAATCGGGGTTTACAGACGGGATTAGAGGTGACCAATATGTGTGTGGTGTTGCTCTGTAGGTTATCGTGTTATCTTATGTTTGGAGCCTTGTTATAGCTTTTGTGTAGTGTTGTGTATTTTCAGCTGTTGGTGATGGTGATAGTGGTACAGAGTTTGAGGTGGCGTATGAGGCTAGTCCCTTATCAATTTCTGTTCAACCCCAGATTCATGATGTTGATGCAGCCCTAGGTATTTCTCTAATTGTGATTTCTTGTATTATCTTTATATTTGTGGATAGTTTAAAAGAGTTAGTACAGGGAACATTCCTCTAATCTAAAGGGTTTCAAGAGAAGCTTGTATGTGTTATCGAGAAGTCTGATAGGTTGGTTATAGGTAGTATTGTTTTGGATACTATAAGTGTGGTAGGTCATGCATTGAGCCTTGTGAGTGAAGTGAGCTGGCGTAGTGGATTGCTATGACTTTATGTATGAATAGAGTGTGGGAACTGTTTTGTAGACTAGTAGTGTTACTCAGCTCATTTATATCACCTCATTTTGAGGCTGAGTCGGTCTACATGCCTATAATTTCGGTTTGGTATGTGAAGTATGCTGCGATGTGTACTTGTTTTGCACATGCCATTAGCGTCATTTGCAAGTTTGTAACTTGACCTAGGTGGGGACACTTGCAAGTAGAGATTTGTTCTCTCTACGGTTTGCTTGGATCAGTTGTTCTGGATCTTATGTGCAATAATGATGTTGGGTGCTTTATTACATCGATTAAAGTTTGGATTGTTTTCACCGAGTTTGATTTTGCTTTGGGTGGTCTTGTTGGGAGTCATATTTGGGGTCCTCGGTGATTGTGTTCATCATAAAGATAAAGTACATGGCTTTAACTTCTGCAGCAAAGGCGTCATTATGTTTTATGATCTTGGTGATAGTTCTTTGTGATCAATTTTGGTTTGTTTTTGTGTAATGTGACTGCTTGTTTAGTGATCAGGTACTTGATGTTCGAAAGAAGCACAATGTGGTCAGATTTCATTTGGAATGCACGTACATGAAGATGGAGGTAAATAAGGCAGGATGTTCAGATAGTCTTAGTGGCTTCTTTACTATGCTGGATTCCTTGACTTAGTCCCTTAGGGGATGTGTTAGAGAAGCCCCTAGGTGGAGGTACGTACGAATTCAAGGTGGAGCTTGCCTCATGAACTTGTGATGCTAGTTGAGCGTTATGAGTTGTTATTCTTGAAAACGAGTATGTGATGGATTTTGGTTGGAGATTTATCTGGATGGGTCTTGGTTGGAGACTTGTCGGGATGTATAGCATATGCTTAAGTTTTGCATCGGTTGTGGGCTTGAGAATGGTTTTGTTTCAATATGATTTGATGGGATCGTTGTTGACTAAGGCTTCTTGTCAAGGTGGAGATTGTTGAGATTTTGTGACTCGAATCGAGTCTAAGATCGGTTTCAGATGAAGGAAGAATTCACGGATCATGAATATTGTATTGTCTCGCGAGAAATGTCACAACGCTACTGGTTTTGTGAAGTCTAAACTCGCGGGTCACGAATGAACGAAGCAAAGTTTCTGATTCTGAAAAACGCGAATAACGGGGGCTGCGAGTTTTGTCACTAGCCGCGAGTTTTGTGTGGTTTTCCGGTTTTTAGTTTTCAGCACGTTTTTGGCCGGTTACTCTTGAGTTTTGGCGGTTGCTTTGTGTTCTTTAGCCTAATTTCTTTTTTTAATTGTTATACTCTATAAACCCCTCTTGTAATTAGGTTAGATGATGCAACACAAAGTGAAAAACCTAAGAGAATAAAAGCTTGGAGAGTCATTGTTAGGGCTTTTCATGTTCATCTTGTAATCTCTCAGTTTCGTGAAAGTTTAATTCTCGGTGCCGGTGAATGTAGCTATCACGTTGATAATGAACCACGTTAATTTTTCGGTGTGATTTTATTTATTGTTTGTTTGAATCTTTATTGTTTTCCTTATTGTTTTTCGATCTTTGCTTTCACTATCGCACAATAATATATCTAATTATGCATATCAAAAAATTATGAAAACTAGAAATTGATAAATTTAAATGAAAATAATTCAAACAAGATATCATATGACTATATTTTACCTTAAAGATTATCGAAAATATGAAAGTCAATTTGCTCAATGAATAAGATTAAAGTCAACTATTATTCAGATGAAAAAGAACGAAGGAAGAACAAATATTTTAGATGAAAGAAAATGTAACACTCCAAAATCTCAATTAACAAAACTAAGCTTATGGAGAAGAGATTCACCAATTTTTTTAACCAACATAATATTTGAGTTTGATGTTAACAATTCAAGTAAGAATCCTTGGCTGAGATTGATAAATAATTGTAACATATTTAATTAATATTGCATTTAAAATGTTGTATTAGATTTAATTGTATTTGAAAACTACATCAAATTTAAAGGCTTTTGTTGTAGATTAAATTAAACAACAACGAGAAAATGGATATGCATGAGTGTCAAATCTCAACTATAACGATTGTGGTTTATTAATTTAGATTAACATTTATCAATTATTGTCTCTATGCTTTAAGACAAAAACATAGTGTATTATTATTTTATCAATTAATTTAGAATTTTTTTATTAGATCTGTTGACTACAAGTGTTTTATTTCTCTTTTGAAATTTTTTTGTGGTTTACACTTATTTAAGAACATAATATTCTCAAACTTTAATTTCTATCCACCTAGTCACATTTAAAATGGGTGTAAACATATTATGACTTTAATTGTACACATTTAAAATGGGTGCCAAAATAAAAATGATAATTATACGGAATAATCCTTGAAATGCGAGCAATTCTATTATACTAGGACATATGTAGGAATGTTGTGGAATCAATTAGGGATAAAAGGGACACGTGGAAGAAGCAAGAAACGAACTAAAATCTAGTATCTCTAAATAAGTTAAATAGGTGGGTTATTACAAAGAAACAATTACAAACTAAAGCCTTAAAGTTTAGACATTTTAGAATAAACAATCTCAAAGTTTTTTTTTTTTTTTTCAAACAACAATCTTTAAATTACCAAAGACGACATCGATATAGCCACTTCACCTGATGAGTTGCTAAATAATCGTATACCATGCTAAATGACCTTTAACTTTCAATTATCTCCGATAAACCCTTCTTCCCGAATCTCACTCTAACCCTCCCCAATCACCACCATTTTCCCACTCCACCACCACCACCATAACCATCAAAGCCCCTCCTTTAATAACAACCCCATCAAAAGCCCGTAATTTCTTACCTTACTAATTGAGCCAAATCAACTAGGCTCAGATGAGGGTAGTAGCAAAGACTCAAGGAGCAACCCAAGGGATCCAGAGTACAGCAACACTAAGATTGACAATGAGATTGATCATAGCTTCAATAATTCTACCTCTACAGTTGGTTCTGCATTAAGGCCATCAGCACTGATTAGTGATGTTCTTAATTCACACCAAGACAACCAAGGTAGTAATGATTTAATCATGGGAAAGCAGATACAAGAGTGTAAAGCATCAAACCAACAGAAGAAACCAACAACAGCCACAGATCAGAAGCAATCAGACAAACAGCAGTCTGACCCATTCTGCTGACCAGGCCACCTTGACAAACTAGCCCAGACGTGACCTAAGTTCATGGGAGGACGTGGAGGGTAGAATTGGAATCTCCCTACATGGACCTTGCTGCCATGGTCCAAGAGTCCTCCTTAGAGTCACCGAAGATGCACAGAAAACAAGGGCGAAGGTCGTGTAGTCAACAGGCAAACGCTGACAGAAGGCTCCCTTGTATTCTGATTTCTGTTTTAATTTTAAGTTGCACATGTACATCACGTGAGCAATATTACCGTTATAGGTAGTTGCTTGACGTGTATTTCCGTTGCTTTGATCATGTAATCTAGCCCTATATATAGATGGCTCATTCATTGTAAAAGCTAAGTTTTGATTAATAAAATTCAGAAATTCACCAAGTGTTTTTCCTTTTTAATTGTTGTGCAATTGGGTTACCTAGGGTCAGTCTACCCTTATTGGTTGTGCGTGTTCTTGAGTGTTCTTCAAGACTCCACACCACCCTATCCATAGATACTGATAACTACCTTGGAGATCAACGGAGGAAGCCTTGAATCGTGTTGCATTGAAACCTGGCAGTCCAGTTCAATCAAGACATTCCTTGGCGCCAGTTCTTGGAATACCCCTTGTGTTGATTCAAATCCAATTTTATAAGGTTTTGGAGTTGACAAAATTAAACGAAAATGTAAAAAAATATTAAAAAATATATGGTTGACTGTAATTTCATCCTTGATTGAAGAGGAGTTTTGTGATGAAAACTTTTTGTGAATTTTGTTTCTGTATAATTCATGAATGTGTGGAAATAACTTTCTCTCAATTGCAGTTTTTCAATGGAAATTTACTCTATTTTAGGGTTTTAAAGGTATCAATAATTTGTGTTGCAAATCAAAGATTAAGAATTTATGTTTTTAAATGGAATTTCCCAAGCCCCTTAATGTGTCTACCACTAAAAATAAATAAATCTTGTTTAATCACTCTCAAGTCTCAAACAATGTGGTGTTGAAATGTAGCTGTCGGTGGCATATTAGTTTCTCTAGCGGGTGTTCCAGCAGGTTCTGTAATAGTAGACGCTCCCGAAACTAGAAGCAGCGGAAAAAGAAGGGACTTTTGATGGTGTCATTATTAAAGGAGGGGCTTTAAGGGTGGTGGTGGTGATGGTGGTGTTGGGGTGTGGAAATGGTGGTGATTGGGGCGGATTAGAGAGAGATTGGGGATGAAGGGTTTAATTGGGGGTAATTAGGTAAATTAGGTTAGATTAATGGATTTAAATGAAAAGTCAAAAGTCATTTAGCACGGTCAACGGTCACTTAGTAGGTCATCTGATAAAATTACTGTATTGATGTCGTGTTTGGTAATTTAAAAGTTATTGTATGTAAAAAAAACTTTTAAAACTTTTTATTTTAAAATACCAAAACTTTAAGACTATAATTGATAATTAATTATATTATAAATACTACATGGTCTATAATTATTTAAAAATATAATACTCTCAATTGATGTAGAATCTTCTCTACCAAGTACAAAAGATACTTCTCAATTGTAATTTCTTTAAGCTTTGATCTTTATCCTTAGAACGCAATTCAATATAATGTAATTTAGACTTTTCTATATAGTCACCGTGTGTTAATTCTTTGTGATTGCTAAAGTGACCCTTGCAGAAAACGTTAGACTTTATATTTAAAAAATTGTCAAACAAGCAAAATTTGAGTCTACATTCTAGAAGGATTTTTACCCTTTAAAGACGCATGTTGACCATCAAATGAATATTTCAATTTTCAGCTCGGTATTGCTAAACATCACCCTTTTTTTATTTTATCGTCATCTCTATATTAATGAAATAACGAAAATATCCCTGAACTTAAAACAACAACAACAACAACAACAACAACAACAACAACAACAATAATAATAATAATAATAATAATAATAATAATA
Source organism: Amaranthus tricolor (assembly GCF_026212465.1). Taxonomy (NCBI): domain Eukaryota; kingdom Viridiplantae; phylum Streptophyta; class Magnoliopsida; order Caryophyllales; family Amaranthaceae; genus Amaranthus; species Amaranthus tricolor. The sequence goes on along the minus strand of NC_080053.1, from coordinate 5,531,272 downwards.
ATAAAAACAAAATTTAAAATAATAATAATAATAATAATAATAATAATAATAATAATAATAATAATTATTATTATTATTATAAAAATAATAATAATAAAAATAAAAATAAAAATAATATTTTAAAAAAATAATAACAATAATAATAATAATAATAATAATAATAATAATAATAATAATAATAATAATATTAATAACAATAATAATAATAATAACGATATTAATGATAATAAAAATAATATTTAAAAAAAATTTTAAAAAATAAAAAATAAAAAAAATTAAAGGGTGAGTCGCGCACGACTCACCCCTTTAATTTTTATTTTTTTTAAATATTATTATTATTATTATTAAAAAAAATTAAAGGGGTGAGTCGCACAAAACCTGCGACTCGGTTGCGGCTCAGTCGCATAAAACGTGCGACCGAGGCGCGGCCGAGTTGCGGGTTTTGTGCGACTCACCCCTTTAATTTATTTTAATATTATTATTATTATTTATTTTATTTAAAATATTATTTTTATTTTTATTATCATTATTATTATTTTTATTATTATTATTGTTATTATTATTATTATTATTATTATTAGTATTATTATTAAATTAATTAAAATAGAGGTGATGCGTGTATGAGATTGAATGTTCCATGAACACGTTGAATTCTACCAAGAACCAATGTCAAACCCCAATCTGGACACAATGACACATGCATATACACCTCCTACAAACAAGAGGTTGGCCAGAACTCCAAGGAGTGGTCCTTGTGCCGTGGAATAACCCGGAAACTCACTTTGCTTTCACTCACAAAGGACTCTCACGGAACAACAATTGAAACAACAATTACTTGAAGGAAAAATCTGTATTGAAATCTGAAAAACGTTTGATACAAATGAGGTTAGCCCTTTTTATAGGACTCTAACGCCCATATTTGGCGCCTAACAGATAAAACTACCTCCGTGCTTTATTACTCAAGCGCGTGTCATACAAACAAAGACAAAATAGAAGATAAAACAACCTAATTATTCTAAGTATCAGCTGTATTACAAAACTGTCGAACAGGAGACCTTGCAGCTCAGTTTGTGGCTTCCGTGAGTACAGTCAGCAAGGTTCTTGGGCCCTGGCTTCTTGGTCCATGTATAGAGATGCCATCTTCCAGGTTCCCACGTCTATCTATGCAGTAGGTGGTGTTCTCAATGCAATGCAAGGTGGGCTGACAGACGGTTTGATGTTCTGTTTGTTCTGTGGTCTGCTGATCAGAATGCTTGCTTCTGTTTTGCTCAAACGTTGCTGTGAGGTTCCCCATTGATTCCACCTGGCTTTGCCATGCTTGGATATTCATGTTTGGTATAGATTAGATCTGGCCCTCCTTATTTGTCACGTCCAAATCAGTAGGTTCAGTAGGTGTAGTCATTAAGTCAGTGAGCATCAAATCAGTAGGTTTTTCAGCCATGTACTCTCCTTGGTTTGTCTTAGCTTGGCTTATCTTGGCTTCTTGACTTGTCTTGACTTGTGGACGATTCATATTTGGATCAAGAGGTGACGATAAAATAAAAAGAATGTCGATGTTTAAGGATTGTATTTTCAGCTTGGTAAACGACTAACCATAATAATTATCAAATCGTACTTTCTAGTTTTCCCCAAACTCCTAATTAATTAATTATTCTTTTTTGTGTACTATGACTATCCCTTTATTTTCCATTGATGGGTTCTGGGTTCGCAGTTTCGAACAAAATGTTAGGTTTAGACTTTAGACTTTTAGCCTGGCTGATGAGTTCTTACAGGGATTTAGACTTTAAATTATTAATCATTAATCATATTAATTAAAATAATTAATAATTAAAAGGAAAAACTATTGCGAATAATATAGTATTATTCGTTTATTTCCCTATAATAATACCAACTATTGATTAAACATGAATAATATCAACTTAGAGGGTTTTTTCCTAGAATAATACCAGCTTTAGTTTATTAACTATTTACCAAATTTTTTTCTCATATAATCTCCTATAATTTGATTTTTAAAATGTTAGGAATATTCTAGGGGAACAGCCCTCAATATTATTTATAATTAATCAAAAATTAATATTATTATAGGAAAATAAGCAAAAGATTATATTATTCTCATAATTTTTCCTAATTAAAAATCAACAAAATGTTAATCATACCCCTACATTTCCATTTTGGGTCAAACCCAGGAAAAGAATTTATTGATATAAAACAAGGTAGATTTTGGGTTACCGATTCAATCGGTTGAATAAACAGTTGGTCTTGGCAGAGTTCGTCTCAAATTGAGATTAAGAGTGGATCGGCTTAATTTGCGCGTATATCAACCTCACATACTTTCTCTCGGTTTTTTTTTATTTTTTGGGCATTTTTCAATTTTAATTTTAAAAGTATCAATTTTGACTTTAAAGGTATCAATTTCAACTTAGTAAACTTTAAACAGATCAATTAACATAAAATTTTCAATTTTGACCTATTTGTGATCAATTTTGACGTTAAACTGATCAATTTCTACCTAAATATGGTTCTGTTTCACAATTTGAGAACAAAGTTAATAAAATGGTATTATTTATCATTATATGGATGAAATTTAAATAACAAATGAATGATCAATAATATTATCAATAATAGTGTTAAAACATTATACAATACAAGTACTTGTACTCTTTAATCATCGATCAATAATAGTTATATTACTCTTTCCTCAACACGTTTATATATATATATATATATATATATATATATATATATATATATATATATATATATATATATATATATATATATATATATATATATATATATATATATATTTGTAAATGGTTCAAATTGAATATGTTAATAGTTAAATTATGACACATAAATTGACAATTGATGTTTTATAATCCAACTCAATTTTGAACATATTGCTTATTGTTTTTAATAAGTATTTCAAAGTCTATAAAGATATTGTATAGGTTTTAGTTCAAATTGAATATGTTAATAGTTAAATTATGACATATAATTTAACAATTATGTTTTATAATTTAACTCAATTTTGAACTTCTAATCTTCAATTATCCTTTTAAAAATAAGTATTCAAATTATATACATATATTGTATAGAATTTAGTTCAAATTTAATATGTTAATAGTTTTAACACTATTATTGATAGTTGTATTGATTATTTATTTGTTGTTTGAAATTCATCAATAGAATGATAGAATAATACAATTTTATATAACTTCGTTCTAAAATTGTAAAACAGAACCATATTTAGGTAGAAATTGATCAGTTTAACGTCAAAATTGATCACTTATATGTTCAAAATGAAATTTTTTACTTAATTAATATGTTAAAGTATTACTTTCCGTTGAAATTAATACCTTAAAGTCAACATTGATAAATATCCCATAAATAAAAAAAATAAGGAAAAACGTGTGATATTGTTAGACGCGTTAATTGAACCGACCCATTATTGGTATTTGAGATGGTCTTGACCAAGTTTTGGTGTTGAATAAATACTATGCTCAGAACTCCATTGATGGCTTAAGCACCCTTGAACCCATTTCTCATCAAATGCGTCGCCCAAAGTAAGTTTCCCAAAAAATAAGCGGGTCATTTACATTTTTTTCCTTCTAATTTTGGAGAAAAAAAAATGTTAATTTGTTTATTTATTTTCTCTAGTTCTGTACTTTTAATTTGGCGTATCATTTCTGTTGTTTGATTCAATTCAGGTAGCAATTTTTTAGGGTTTATTTATTTATTTATTTTAATTTATATGTCCAAAGATGGAGAATTTAGATCACAATAATAATAGTGAGCTTGATGGAGAACAAAAGAGGAATGTGTGTATTCCTTCAACATCTTGTGGTTCAGTTTACCGTTTGTTTGGTCGACAGAAACCAATTCATCAGATAATGGGAGGTGGTCAAGGTATATTTCTCATTTTTAACTGAATTATCTTTCTTCTAATTGGTGTGATTGTTTTCAAAGTACTCTATATTTTATTTGTGATGATAGATGATCCGAATGAATGGATTAGTAGAATCATGTGGATAACCACTTGATTGATTTATGGTTGGACTAAGTTTTGGGCATTGTTGTTGATTCTTCATATGCAAATTGCATTTGTTGGAAATTAGGAATCCTCGATAATGTTCAAAATGTGAAATTGTGGTTATTCTAGCTAGAGTTTCAGTCTGTGTCGTACAGAGACTTGGACCCTTTTAAGCTTTCTGCATAGTGCAAAAATGATGATTTGGTCACAGTTGCGATAACTCACAACAGTCGTAAAACGAATATTTGCAGTCAGGTTTGCTGTTTTCACGAACAATATTTTGGTGGCGGTAAGCTCAAAACCTTTACAATATAGTCGCGAAAGAGTGATGTGGGTGATAGTTTGCAATATGGTTCCTCGTTAAACTTCATCCTTTCGCAAGATGTTTACTTATAGGGGCGGTAGGAAGAATCATGGATTGGTGGAGAGAATGAAAGAATCATTTGATGTTAGAGAAAGAGAGTGGAAGAATGACTTAACCGGACACGAATGAGGTGGAATTATAGGAATGGAAGTTTAAATTTAATTCAAAATTTAGGGAGTAAATATTTCCTGTTAAAAAGTCCTTCTTTGTGTTACTCTGAATCCATCAATTAGCATGCTATCATGTATGGCTAGTCTTTTCTCATGCACCAAATGATACCGATTTTCTTTTCACCTTCATGCTTATGCAAAGGCATTTTCAAGTAGTGCATTGAACATGATCAATTTTATCGAGTTGCAATTGACTCAAAATCATGTTATCTTGCCTGTTAGTTGTTTGATTGCTGGTTTTGGAGAATTGAGATTATCCTGTAAGATGACCCATAATCCAGACTATTTCTCTTGTCGGCATGGATCTGATGCATAAGTGTTATGTTCCTTAGTTTTTTGAGGAATGTAGGTGGTTAAAATTATTCATTTCATTATGTTTACACCACATGAAACCGTGAGTGATGACGTCTTGTTTGTTGGACAGGAATGAATTTTGGTCTTCTTGTGTGTCAGTACTTAGTTTTATAGTTTCTGAAGGTTTCTGGAATGTTGTAGTGGGAAAAAGTTATGCTAATTAACTTTAGGTGAAAGATGAAATGCTGCGAACTTTCTCTCCTAACTCTGTTGTGTGATCAGGGCTGAGCCTAAGATGATGCTATATGGACAGCTTTTCTACACTTAAGAGCAATTTCTAGGCTAAACATTGATGTGCAGACTTATTTGTTTGAATTGAAAGGTTCTTATGTTGTTAAAGTTACTTATGTTTGTCATTTTGCGTCGTTTCATGTGCTTAGCTGCTGATGTGATATTGTGGAAGAAATGGCATGTGTCAATTGTTGTTATAATAATGGCTACTGCTGTGTGGCTATTATTTGAGCGGTCCGGTTTGCCATTCTTATCAATATGCTCAGATGTTCTGCTTATCTTGGTAGTGTTACTGTTCATTCGTGCAAATTATTGTGTCATGACAAATAGGTATGGCTTCCCCTGCCCTTTCTTTTCTTTTTTGATAATTTCCTGTCCATGTTCTTTTTGTTAATCAGCTTCATGTATAAGATTATGACTGGCTTTCTTTATATTTCTGCAGACCGCTGGAAGAGCTGCCTGAACTAGAGTTGTCAGAAGATTTGATCACCTCTGCTGCTGCTTCTTTTCGTGTCAAAGTGAACTACTTTCTGTTGATGGCACATGATATCACCCTTGGCAAGGACTTTAGACTGTTCTTTATGGTATGAAACCTATTTCTGAGAGCATAAAAAGTCAATATATTTTTTTTTGTTATGCTCATTCTGTTGTGATTGCTTTAAGCCTTATCCATTTGCTTCCCTAGTAGGCCATTATTAAAGAATTATGTAAGGAATTTCAAACGAATGAGTTCAAATAATGGCTGATATTAGAAAATTATATATGCGTTACCGTAGTTGCTTCTGTCTGCTTCGCGCTGATGCATAAGGTCCTATTGCCAGCTCCCTAAATTGTCTGTTTGGTGACCCCCTTACATCTACCTGCTTTGTAGGGGGGTTGAATTTTTAATAGTGGTGGTTTTAGTATGGGTTCACTTGAACCCATACTACTAAAACAAGATAATAATATCAAAAATTAAAAGAAAAACTAAAATCTCATATATATATTACAAAACGCATTACAAGCAATTCGCAAAATGAGGCGTAAGTGGTTTGTGCGCTCCAACTTCTTCGCACATGGTAAGGGGTTTGAACCATATGTGTCACGATTAAGAATAAAATATAAACTAAGAGTGATTAATGAATAGTGTGAATTGCAAAAATACGACAACTGAAAAGAATAACATGGAGTATTTGAAATTTTAAATTATTATACTACATAGTAAAATTTATTAGATAGCATTGTTGATAATGCGGTAACGGTAACGGTAATGGTCGCGATTGCGGTAACGGAATGATGATGCGTTATCCTAGTTATCGGTCCATCAATTAAATATGATTTAAGAATTTGGATCTCTAGTCTGATAAAATGGTGAGTTTAGCACAACAATGGAGAGTATTATGGAGGAGAAGGAAAGAGAAAACATTCTGTATTGATTATTTACATAAAAAACAAATGAGTCTATATATACAAGTGCTATATATCAGAGAGAGAAAAAGAAAGCTAACAAACTATATGCCTAACAAACTAGCTATGACATGTCCTTTCTATAACAAACAATATAACAAACTATTCTACTGGAATATAAAGAATGAGAACTAAGTAATAGCTTCTGGTGAGGCAAGTTGTGCACCATGAGAAGCAATAGTATTGTATGAAGTATCGATATATTTAACAAATTCATCAAAAATACTTCTCTTCCGCTTCTTTTTATGCAAACTTGGTTTCTCATCCCCATAAGTCTCTTTCTTTTCCTTTGGCTAAACAAATTTAGAAAGCTAAGGTCCCTAAAAAGATCAAGGCTTTTGTATGGCTAGTAGTCAAAGAGAAGTTGAGCACAATGGAGAACTTTCAGTTAAGGAAACCTTGTAAGACATTAAATCCCCATTGGTGTATTTTATGTTGTGAGAATGGAGAAGATAATGATCATTTATTTTTCCCATTGCAATTTAACGAGAGAACTAAGGCAAAGGTTGTTTTAGATCAAGGGTGAGTGAAGAATGGGTTGCTACGAGAAGGATTGAAGATTTTATTTTGATTAATCATTGTGTTTTGGGACATGATAATGATCTTAAAGAGCTGTGGGTGATTTGTCCCTTTTCTATTCTATGGTCTATATGGTTAGATAGGGGTAGGAAAATTTAGATCAATTTGTACAGGTTGAGGTGCTATGGGAGAAGGTGGTATGTTTGGCATCATTTTGGGTAAGGCACATGGATTTTTTAACCATTGCTCTCTCGATGATTTATGTAGATGTAATTGGAATGGGATATTGTTGCTATCTTTAATTGCTTCTAGAGAGTCCTCATCCCGTTGATGTATGACGTATTTCCTCGTCAATAAATGTTTTTCTGTATAAAAAAAGTTCAGCTTGTGTTTACATGGAGAAAAGGTGGAAATTTCCTTTCTCCTATGTCTCTAACCATCATAAGAAAAGATCAATGAAAGCTGCAGCCTTTTCCTAGCTCTAGCATGTATCATATGTATTACCTCAAAACTAAATCTCTCTTTTTTTTTTTTTTTTTTTTTTTTTTTTTTTTTTTTTACCATTTCATCGCTCTAATCAATGGCATTGGGATATGATGGAATGTTCTATAGTGTTCCATTACATATGAAAATCTTCTTTTTATTGGCATGTTGAGATTCATCTGTATATTTATTGAGGGGATTTTGTGCATCTTTTGAATTGATTAGTTCCTGTTCCAATAAACTAATTTGAATCATTTGGGGATGAAAGTTTCAATCACAATGTTTTCATTTCACAGGTGGTGACAGCTTTGTGGCTCTTTTCTGTTGTTGGTAGCTTTTATTCTTTCGCTACACTTGCTTATATAGGTATGAAAATTTGTCCTTGTTTTTGTATTACAATTTACAATGTATGATGTATTTTTTGTGGTGCTTGCTATATGCACAAAGCCATAACTTTTATTGTCTTAGAATTAAAATTACAATTTACAATGTTGCCATTTATTGAAGTGCTGTTACACATGTACAATTAGATGTTATGATCTGAAAAGCATTTAACTAAATACAAAGAAAGACAAACAATGTCAAGTTTTTCTCAATAATCAATGCTTGTTTAGTTCATCTCCTAGATGGGCTATTTGTATTTTATAATACATCCAAAAATTTAAAAATTTAAAACTGAAAGTTCAAATCTACTTAGAGTTTTGCCTAAACTACAAATTCAAACTAAAACAGAAATGGAAAATTTTGAACTTGGTGCTAACGGTCTCTTGGAATACTTCGACTGAGTTTGAACTTTCTTAGGACGTACGAATCAAGCTGGACGGTTTTGTTTGAATGTTCAAAGCCTCCTAACTCTCCTCCTTGAGAATAGGTCTTCATAGTGGAGTAAGCAAGGAAAATATGTTTCTTGGAGACCCAAATCACAGTTCCTCAAAGTAAAGATACAAATAAACTGAAATTTCTCAAGTATCTTTTTTCAAACAGAATGTGTTTGTTAGTTATTAAGGTATGACACCATAATGCTATGCCCCCATTATGCATGTCTTTTGAATTAAGTTGGATGTTCTTGTTTGAATGTTCATAGTATGTTCAAACCTAATCCAAACCAAAATTATGAAATGTCAAAACCATATTTCTTATTTCGTTTGGATTGATTTGGTTTACGATTTTTTCCGAATAAACTTACTGCAATTGATGAATATATAATTAGTATAAACTTGTGTTCTAAGCTAATACTTATGGGGTATGTATATTAAGTATACTTAGCCTTCATCTCAAGGTAGGCATTGACACCATTTATCATCAAATGATTCATACTCTGGAATGCGACTGTTTTATGCTTTTGTCACTGACTTAAGACAGAATCCCACCTTTAAGGGACTTGGGACCTATGATATTAAGATTTATTGTCGTAGGATCAATAACGTGACAAAATTTTATGCCGAATGTCATCGAACGACCAGATGCCTGGATTAGGGATGTAGTAGAGTGTCTATTAAGTATAACTTGTTAAAAATATCTAGTTTGGGCATAGTGCCATATGACTGACTTTGGCCAATAAATAATTTTAACTGTATATTTATTTATTGAAATTTGAAAGCTTTTTTCTTTTTAAAAGAGTGATGCATTTGTTATGGAATTCGATGGAAATCTAGATATTATAGTACAAGTAAATTGTTTTCTCTAGTTTTCTTAATATGTGTTCAGATGTACAAGAAGAAGCCCCTTGAATTATAAGCCATAGAAATGGAAAATAAATAATTAATTTCGTATGAATATAGAAAATATTGCACGTTCACGATGGTTAGTATGACTCGGGTGCTTAACAGACTCCCAATACTATATTTCAGTACTCTATTGTGTTTCCTCACTTGTGTGCTGTTTGTTTTACGCAGGAGCTATTATTTTTGTCACAATTCCGGCTCTGTACAGCAGATTTGAAGAGCCTATTGATAAATTTGCAGGTTCCATACACCAGAAATTTTCGAGGCAGTACAAAGTTGTCGATGAGGATAACGTTAGACGGCTCTCTCGAACTATATCAAAGGACAAAGATGAATGATTGTTAATTTAGATGGATTTGTGTAGATATCAGTAGGCTTTTATGTATGACCGTTCTATTCAAACATTTGTTGAGAAGCATTAGAAAGAACGACAGATCTTTGGTTTGCGCATGTACAAAATTTTGAGGAATTATTCGTCTTAGAGGATTTAGGTTTGACATAAACTCGACTTGCATTATGATGGTTTAGCAGATAAGGAGTCGTTGAGATGTGGTTGCTCGTTTTGCGTTTAATGGTTATGGAAGTATTTATTTTGAAGCTATCACTAACCTCACTATCTTGGATAGAAGAAACCTTATTCAGAAATAGATGCAAGCCTAATGAACAACCATTCTCGTTTCAAATTAGACCTACTACTATATATTTGAAGTTTTAGCTTTTATAAATTATTATGTAGTTACTCTTGCTAAAGATTCTTTTAAGACTAACGGTGTATCTGGTCATTGGTACTAAGTTGTAGTAATGAGAATGACTTCTAGTGTAAATTTTCTTAAAATGTATAGTGTCCTTTCAATACTGATGAAATTTGATCATAATTTTTTTGATAGTTTTTCGTTACCTCTTAGTATCACTTTTGTAAATAATAGTGTATCGGAATAATTTTGTGAAGAAAAATGAAAAGGTTAAAATAGAACAAACATGGTAAATAAACTTTTCAAAGATTTTCTTTATCTAAATTTCACTAACTTTCCATCATCATTAACATCATTTAATATTGACTATCAGAAAAGCTATAATAACTCTAATGAGTTATTAGTCATTATAGAAATGGTTCGCTTAATTATACTATGTACTAATATTTCATTTTTGTTACAATTGATACGATATGTTACATTTCCCCATTCTCTCATCTCAGTGAATTACGAAAAATTGAACAAAATAAATAAAATTATACAAAAAATCTCAAAATAAGCATTGGTAAAATTTATCTTTCAAATAAGCACTTTAAACCCAATATTAAGGTATGGAGTTTATTCGTTGTTAGTAGCAACTAGATAATTTTTCTAAGCTGACTTTTTGACTTAGTTTAAGTAATCGGCCGCTGTTAATAATAACGAACCATATGCGAATAAAAAAATTGTTTAATGTATATAGGGAAACAATCGCGTGCTGTTATTAATAGCGGTCAATTACACATTCAAAAGTCAAAAAAGTCAAAAAAAAATCAAGTGAATTGCCCCCTGTTAGTAAGAGCGGATAATTTTTTGGCTGATTTTTTTGACTCAATTTTAGTAATTGTCTACTATTAGTAACAAAAAGCAAACTTCATACCTTAGCATCGGGCTAAAAGTACTTATTTTGAAAAATACATTTTGCCAATGCTTGTTTTGAATTTTTTTTTATATAACTTTACTTATTTACTTCAAATTTTCAATGACTTACTATGTATTTTATTTTTGTTTGTCCCAATTAAATTGTTACTTCTTTTTATTTTTTGAAGTACATTTTGCTGTTTTTATTGTCATTCATATATTTCTACTTTTTTCTTACTAATCTATACCATTCAAAAATTCTCTTAAAAAAAAATTGCTACAATATAGCAAATTCAATGAAACACATTAATACTTGATAAGTTTTTTTTTTGTTTTTAAAAAAAAACAAAAAAAACAGTACTTCAGAGGTTCAATTTAGTTCATTAGCAAGTATATATAAGTTGAGAAGAACAAAACAGAGCAGAGAAAGCAAAAGCTTGCAAAAGTAGTTTCAAATTATGACGATCAATACATTTGGGAACATACTTAGGTTAATCAATAATAACTCTATTTTCCAACAATTAACTTTGCTTTCTCCAACCAAACATTATATATGTCATCGGGGAACAGTATAAAATAAACCTGCAGGATAAGATTAACCTCATCAGTATGTTACTGCATTATCAAGTACATTTGTCATCATAGTAACACAAGTATGACAGCCATTGCAATGTAGCAATGTAAGTATTGCTAGTTGATAGATTATGTTCCGAATTATGATACAAATATTCACCAGCCATAAACTACGCTGCAACGAAAACAATATATTTTTTTTTTGTCCTGTTGGGAAGGGGGGTTTTAACGCTTTGTCATTGTCGTTTGGAAGAGGGGAATTGTAGGTTGATGGAACCAAATCTCCAAATCTTGGCGCCATGTCAATGGCCAAATGAATAAATTGAAAGATGAATTTTATAATTTGGAAAAACAATCTATTTTGTTGGATTAACAAGGAGATGAGAGAACCAAATTACAACTGTAAAAGAAAAGTATCTCAGAATCATTAGAAACATCGGTACCTCCTTAAAGTCATTGGCGAATTCCTTGACTGTGGATATGGCTACACTGGCTGCTTCATCATAAGGATATCTGCAGATGTGAAGTTGCTTTCCATGTAAAAAAGCACTCAAAGTTGTAGCCAACACTTCAGTGTCAGGAAATAACAATTATTCTGAAATCACATAAATATTCTGTATATTTCATTGATATCAATTGATATCAATTAGTTCCCAGATTATAGTAATTAGTATCAATTTACTTTGATTGTAAAGTTTAAGTTTGGAAACACTTCTTGTATAAATAAATGAACATTGTAATGAGTTTATTCAAGCAATACAACTATCAATTAATCCAATAATCTTCCTTATTCTTTCTAGCTTGGTATCAGAAGCCCCAGTTAAAATTTTCTGTGACCGGAAAAAAACACGTTGGTGTCATCATTTACCTAAACATGGAAACTGAAAACCAATCCATTAAAACCTCAACACCAGAAACAATGGAAAACCTAGTGCAACTGCTCTCGCAGTTACAACAATAAGCCAACCATTGAAGTAAACAGAAAAACTAAACTACAGAAACTAAACAAAGTGGTCCAAACTAATGCATATTGGCATCGGTAGGCGGGGCAGGCTACATCACATCACTGCCTCCCCACCATCAACCGAGGATCACGAATATGCAAAATGGGCACAATGTGATTCCATGTAGTATCCCGGATAACATTGAATCAGATTTGCAAAACCAGTCTCTTGATTACTCTACAATAAGGGAGTTATGTAAAGGTATCGAGACCAATTTCTCAAGCAAACTTGCCACAATCAGGAAAGAGATTGATCAAAGATTACCTAATCCGATGCTTTGTTCAGAAGACAACTATTTACAACCGTATCATTCAACAAACCCGCCTCTATCAATTTCTAGCAGGAATTGATGAGTCATTAGACAAAGATCAGAGTGACCTACTCAATTTGGACCCATTACCCACTGTAGATGTCGCCTATGCAACCATCAGAAGGGAGATCTCACGCCGGGGCATCATGAGATCCAGGACACCATCATCGCACGTCGAGTCAGCAGGAATTGAGAGCGGATTCGCCACAAGGTCGAGTATAAAAGCCCACTTTGAGACGAGAGGACAATAAAACCAACCTTCGATGTACGCATTGCGGTGGAGCAAGGCTTACCAAGCAGACTCGATTAAGAAAGAGGCAACACCTCATACAGCATCAGTGAAATCAAAGAACTAGAACAAGAAAAGAGAGGTGCCATGAATGGACCACCCACAACTGTCGCCACCATTAAAGCAGGTTGGGGAGAGCTCTCCAAAAACCCTAAAGGGTTTACAGGATATTTCAAGAGCAAAGAGGGAAAATTAAATGAGGACACTAACCCTAGTGCCTCATTTATATGCCTCTCCTCACATATGGGCCAACCAAATGACCAAAGATTGGGTCATTCTGCTAAAAACAAAATTTTGTCTTGTGGTTTGTCTTGTTATGACCAAAATGCCTACTGAATTTTCGATTGTAGGGCTACAGATACTATGACCTAAGATCCATCAAATTTTTTAAAAAGGGATAAATCCACCATAATTCATCCAAACAGCTAATGGGGAACAAGTTAGAGAGGAGGAATTTGGTCTTATTGATAATTCTGATGAAATTAAATTACCCAATTGTCTTTTTATTCCCAACGTATCACATAAATTATTGTTCATCAGTCAGTTGAATAAGGAATTAAATTGTACAGGTTGTATTGGCAAAGTAACTATGATCATACCCCGTTCCTTAAAAAACGGGGACAATGAACTACTTATCTCATATCTATGTCGATGACATGATCATTACTGGAGATGAATAAGAAGAAATAAGGCAGACTTTTTCAGGAATTTGAAATGAAGGTTCTTCGAAAGCTTAAATACTTTTCAAAAAAAGAGGTACCAAGATCAAAAAAGGGTATTTTTATTTCTCAGAGAAAATATATTCTAGATCTACTAACAGAGATAGGTATGTTAGAACGCAAGCCGATACTCCTAGATGATGAACCATGGGCTGAAGGAGAGAAGATGATAGACCAAACTCAATATCAAAAATTAGTCGGGAAGTTGATTGACTATTCCCACACCCGACCAGACTTAGCCTATGCAGTATGAGTGGTAGATCTACATGCCTTCACTGATGTAGATTGGGGAGGAAATTGAGATACCATAAAGTCAACTTTTGGATATTTTACCATAGTTCGGAGAAATTTGGTAATTGGAGAAGTAAAAACAAGGTTGTGGCAATGTCTAGTGCTGAAGCAGAATTCAGAGAAATCACAAAAGGTATTGCTGAAGTCTTATGGCTCAAAAACAATTATCAAAATTATTTTCCACCCAAGAAATGTTGTAAACTTAATTGCGACAATACAACAACAATTAGAATATCAGAGAATCCTGTTCAACATGAACAGACCAAACATGTGGAGATTGACTGACACTTCATCAAAGACAACTTAGAGGCAAACATGATAAGTCTCCCATTCGTGCAGGCAAAGGATCAATTAGCTGATATCTTAACCAAGGCAGTGGCAACACAAGTGTTTGAAGACACTTTATCCAAGTTGGGCGTTGAAGATCTTACGACCCAACTTGAGAGGGAGTGTTAGGAAATAAAATTATTCTAAAATCATATAAATATTCTATATATTTGATTGATATCAATTGATATAATTAGTTCTTAGTATCAATTTACTTTAATTTTAAAGTCTTAAGTTAGAAAACACTTCTTTTATAAATAGATGAACATTGTAATGAGTTTATTCAAGCAATACAACTATCATTTAATCCCATAATCTTTCTTGTTCATTCTAGCTTTCAGCAGCGCACAGCTATATCATAATGACTAAAAAAGTTTTTAAAAAGATTTATGTAGTTTAAATAATGGAGCAAATTAAATTGACCCGATTGCATGAGGAGGGGATTCACCCACACGGCCCTTGGTTTACCACTCTCTAAGCAGGAAGGTTCCCTTGTGATAACAAAATCATGGATCACATTAGTCTTTAACACCAAAGAAAGAAAAAAATTTCGCATGAAGAGAGAATTTTTCATGATAACACAATACAGACGGTAAAATTGTAATTTTCTAGTACACATAGGAAATAATTGCATCCATATAGGCGAGTACAGTCCTCCAAATTTTGAAGAAAACTTCCGAAAAAGTATATTCTGCTGAGCACTATAATAGAACAATGGAACATTATGATAATTTAATTCAGTAAACTCACCCAAAAACACCGCAAGATATGGCAGGAAAGGCAATATATCGAATATTATTCTCCTTTGCAACAAGCAAACTGTTTCTGCAAGACAACACAAGACATTAACATTCTTTGACTGTTGAAGAAATGAATATAGCATAACATTAGGCTAATTGAATTAAATTGAGAACGGACTACAGATACTGTATTTACAAGATACATTATTCTGGTTGGAAAAGAGAAGGCGCCAATAACCAAGGGAGTATCTCTTATCATCGTTCCTTCTAAATTGTTGGTATATTGTACAATGATAATGGCATGCTGTTGTTTTGTAGTATATATAGAACTCGACAAAATGCAAATATAATAAGAACTCACAATTGTGTAGTTCATCATCTCAAATTGATTCAATAAGTTCCATGTTATTTACCTATAAGCATTTGATAATGAAACCTTTGGGTTTCTGTCAACATCATATATGGGCCCCACAGTGTGGATGACATGAGACGCAGGTAATCTGAAACCACTGCAGGCATGGTGTCGTGAAAATGTTACTAGATTATAAAATTACATCCGTCTGACCAACATAAAAATAAAACTAGTCACACAGTGTGTTAACAAGACACTTGAATACATACGGGGTTATCCTTGCTTCTCCAGTTGGACAGCGAACTCCTGGGCGAACTTCAGGTACTTTATAACAAGCTTCTTTCAGCTCTGGACCTGCAGCTCTGTGTATGGCTAAACAAAGAAAAGGAAGCAGATTATATTAATATGTTTCTGAAAAATGCCTGGCTGCTTTGTTATTTTAAAGCATTGATTAATGATAATGGTACCTCCATCTACACCACCGCCACCAAGCATTCTTTTATTCGCAGCATTAACCTATAAGACGTTAAAGCAAATGCTTCTTCAACCAAATCATCAACCAAAATAAGCGAAAACGACAAATGATGAACTTTTAAGAGTTTTGTTAATGATGGAGCAGCTACCGAATTTAAGTTTCAAATACTCAGCTTAAAACTAGCCAATACTAATTGGGTAGTTGATCGAATGAACTTCAAACACACACACAGACAAAACACAACAAAATTCGAAACAGAAAGAAAGGGAGCAGAAAAGGACTAACAATGGCGTCGGAGGAGCCATCGACGGACCACTGAGTGATATCGCCTTTCTGGACATTAAGAAAACTAGAAGGAGACAAAGGAAACTGAACGAGGCCGAAAATATTATCGCCTGAAGCAGTCGACATAGCTAAAACCCTAGCTTTCGAGAAAATGGTGGAGGATGCAATGGAATTAGAAAGAGGAAAATGAAGGAGAGAGGAGAAAGAAGGAGATGTGCGAAGATCGATAATGGAGGAACAAGAGCGCGAGATAATTGGGTGAAGGAGTCTGAGTTTGAAGAGTGATGATCCTGCTATCATTTCTCGATGCTATAACACATTAAGACACCTCCATGGAATAATACTTCTACTAGAACTTGGAAGAATATTTTCTTACTAGAAAAATTAATAAAAAAATTCTTATCTTTACCTACTTGGATGATAAAAATCACACCTTTTTAATCACTAGATTAAAATTTCATTTTTATATTATTATTATCTAATCCTAATAAAGTTTACTATGAAATGCAAACTAGAAGACATAATAGAAGATAAAAAGAGTAGAGCATGAAAATAAAACTTCTTTTACTTTTTCATTGTTTTAAGTGTATTACATCAAAGAAATATATACTAGATCATACAAAGAAAAAGGAGGGATTTTGTTACAAGTCTAACCAAGTGATACAAATCACTAAACTCAACAAAGCAACTATGACACTTGAGATTAGGACATTGATCATTTAGTAGATTGCGTGTTTTGTTTCTTAACATAGATCAAAAGAGTATAAACGTAAGCATCTTTTATACAATTTGCCCTTAAGTGAAACAAAAAAGAAATGCATATGCTAAGTTAGTGTCTAAAATTTTAAAGCCTTAGAATAGGTTCATATTGATATTTGGGGGCCCTTTAGACATGTAACTAGGTAAA
Organism: Amaranthus tricolor; assembly: GCF_026212465.1. Lineage (NCBI taxonomy): Eukaryota > Viridiplantae > Streptophyta > Magnoliopsida > Caryophyllales > Amaranthaceae > Amaranthus > Amaranthus tricolor. The sequence continues at coordinate 5,514,084 of NC_080053.1, read as the reverse complement.
GATGTACTATGTTAATCGGTATAGGTGATGACTTTAGTAAGATGGTATGAATTACCTTTTTAAAAATAATTGATTTTGCCAAAATATTCAAATAGTTTGTTACTTTATTGAAAACCAATTAAACACGTTGGTTAAATGCATTAGCATAGACATAATGCATTGAGAGAGGTATTCATCAGCAATCTAATTGTTCAGACATCCCTAACAAAATGGAGTTATTGAGAGGAAGCACAAGCACATCTTAGAAACAACACGAACCTTATACTTTCAATACATTATTCCTTTATTTGGGGTGGTTGTGTGTTTGTTCCACTTAATCAATAAAATGTCTTTTGTTGTGGAAGGAAAAATACCTAATGAAAAAATATTTGGTAAGAATCCTAATTATGACAATTTAAAAGATTATGGTTGCTTATGTTTTGTTAGTAACTCAAAAAGAGAAAGACACAAATTCTTGCAAAGAGCACAAAAGTGCATCTTTATTGGTTATTCAACAAACCAAAAAGGCTATAAAGTGTACAATGTACAAACTAAGACCATAAGTGTTTCAAAAGATGTAACTTTTCGTGTACACCTTCTTCTCCATCAAATTGCTAATGATGGGAAGAAGAATTATGTACTAAAGCAACTTTTCTTGCCTACTTCTTCTAAAGAAAATATTCTAAGGATTTTCGAAAATTAGATCCCTTTAAACAAAAATACGAGAACAATCATTCTGAAAACATTAATAGTTCACAACAAACAAATAAGTTATTAGCAACTGAACATTCTAATTCAGATGCTAATAACAAATAAATAAGTCAAAGAATGTATGTTTGTGTTTTTAGAACACATAGCAAATAATGACAATGTGCATCATGAAATACAAAAGAGTAATACACTTAGTGCAAGCTCAAGACATGTCAACATCATTGATAAGGCCAAATTATGGCACTTAGGAATGGGCCACATACTTATTCTTAGACTACAAATTTTGTTTCCTAACTTAGATCTGAAAATAACAAATGATGATCTATCTTGTATTGTATGTCCTCAAGCTAGGCAAACAAGAACTATGTATCTAAAGTTTAATTCCAAGAATTTTAAACCTCTAGATATCGATCTCCATATGGATTAATGGGGAACTTTTAGATTCTTGACTAGACAAAGAACTGAATGTTCATAGCTCTTGTAGATGATTTTAGTAGAATGACTTGAATTTACCTCATCAAATGTAAATTTGATTTTGCAAAAGTTTTCAAACAATTATTATTCTATATTGAGAATCAATTGAGTTCCAAAGTCAAATGCATTAGAACTAGTAATGCAAAAGAACTAGTAGGAGGTTCAGGCTTACAGTTCTATTTTGAACATGGTATTAAACAAAAATCTAGTTGTAGTAATACACCCCAACAAAATGTGGTGGTTTAAAGAAAATATAAATATATCCTAGAGACTGCAAGAGCTTTACTATTTCAATCTAAATTTCCTATTAGTTTTTGGGAGATTGTGTGCAAACTATTGTGCACATTATCAACAGGTTGCCCCTTATTGTTCTAAAAGGGAAGACACCCTATTAAAAACTATTTGGCATCAAGCCATCTTGTAATCACATGAAAGTGTTTGGTTGTCTTTGCTTTATTAGCACCTCAATAAGAAGAAGACACAAGTTTTTATCAAGAGCACAAAAAGTGTATTTATTGAATATTCAACAAGTAAGAAAGGTTACAAAGTTTATAACCTTGAAACAAAAATTACTTCCATCTCTAAAGATGTTATTTATTATGAACATTTCTTTCCCTTTCAAATCATAAATGATAGAAAGACAAGTCATGTTTTAAAATATTTTTTCTTACCAACTAACTTTAATGATTTTGTGATCAAGATAAGTATCCTGAAACACAAGAGCCATAAACCTTTTAACATGTCCTTGTCACTGAACCTAATCATGAACATGTTCATGAAAAGGAGATTGAAAATACCTCAAATCTTTATTAAACAATAGATAGTGCATCTAAACAAAGACAAGATGCTCCTAGAAAGAGCCAAAGATAGACAAAAACACGTATGTACTTAGGGTGATTGTATCTATAGTCAACCAGTGCTCACTGGTGTGGACTAGTTCAATATCAGGCTTTACAAGCCACTGTTGATCAAATCAAACATAAAGAAACAAATATTAATGAGGAAGTTATAATTGATCCTTCATGGAAAGTAGTTCTAGAAAAATAAATTTTTGCCTTATAACAAAATAAAACATGGGAAATTGTACCTTTACCACTCAACAAAAAGGCCAATGGATCAGAATGGGTGATTGAAGTAAAACTCAAAGCAAATAGTAGTCTAGAAAGATATAAAGCTAGGCTCGTTGCAAAAAGTACAACAAAAAACATGGCATTGATTATGATGAAACATCCTCACATGTGGTTAAGATGACTACTATAAGATGCTAAATAGCAGTAGCAACATGTAAGAAATAGACATTAAATCATCTAAAAGTGAACAATGCCTTTCTACATAGAGATTTAGAAGAAGTATACATGAAATCTCACCCAGAATATCCTAATCCAAGCAACAGAGTTTACAAACTCAAAAAAAATCCATGCTTGAAACAAGTATCAAGACAGTGGTTTGCAAAATTAGCATAAGAATTAATAAAAGAATACATTTAGTCTATAAATAACTATTCTCTTTTTGCTAAAAGGAAAGACTCCAAAGTGACATGTTTAGCCACATATGTCGATGATGTTATCCTAACTGGAAATGATCTATAAGAAATCAGACACACCAAATCACACCTCAACAAAGTTATTAGCATTAAAGACCTAAGAAAACTAATGTATTTTCTAGGGATAAAAATGCACTATCTACTATCAGGAGTTGTCTTACATCAACATAAGTTCACTGAAGAACTCCTTCTTACCGGTGGTTTCAAAAACTTTAAAAAGGTAGCAACACCCATACCATCTAAACTAAAGCTTTCTGCACATAAGGAAACTTTATTAACCGATCCTACTTTATATAGAAGTCTTACAGGAAAGCTAAATTTCCTAACAAATTAGCTCCAATTACGTTAAATTATGACAATCAATCTGCTATATATATATATATATATATATATATATATATATATATATATATATATATATATATATATATATATATATATATATATATATATATATATATATAAAGTTTAAAAAATAATACAAAAAAACGAGTTACAGATGTTGATTTGGACGAGACTTACTTATCCTATCCACATTTTGATGTGGGGTCCCCTCAAGTTTTTCGGGTGTCTAATACTAGTTCTATCCACTACCCTCACAACACAGTACAACCTCTTACTACCATAGCAGACGAACTAGGACATCTTAGATACAAAATGTAAATGTAGATGAGGATGATTAGTTTAGGACATTGTATAGATTAGAGTCATTATACAAACTTTATTGTATATATTATACTATTTTTATATATTTTGTTGAGCTTATATAAGACTATTACACAAATTGTATACATATCTAATGTTGAATGTGTTCATATTAGAGTCATTAATGCTTTAGGGTTTCAGCGATGAAATAATCCATCGTGAGCTTTGTAACACCCCTGAATTTCTGACCCTTCTACGATACCAAAACTGCAGAGGATGGGAAAAATTTGGGTGTTACATTGAAATAAAATAAATAAAATAATATTAAACTTTAAGAATTATGAATAGAAATTTCGGCAGCATTAGTGCTAAAAATCGATCATGTGGTAGAGCAATTAACACAATAAAAACATTAAACTAATCTAAGGCATCATTGCCTTTAAAATCTCACACCACGGCAGAATTATTCATCTTCGGCTTCTCAAATCAACATGCCAAGCATGGATTGTGGTTCCAGTGTCAATGCTTGCATTTTAAAATGACTTAACTCTTTAAAATCATATAAAGTTATAAACTATGCAGTGGAAAATACAAATTACAAAGGAGGACACAAGGCGTCATAAGAAAACGTATACAAACCAATGTTTACAAACGATAAATAAGAGCTACAAAATCAAAAGATAATGGTATGACATAGGTTATGCTTTGCCCTCATTACTCTCCCCCAATGCAATGCAATGCAAAAGAAGCTCTAATACCTGCTACGCTTGTCTATGATACTCCTGCTGCTCAACATCAAACCAAAGGCCAATGTGTCATAGCAGGACAATCATAGCAAGTCATCAAACAATCAAACAGAAATACAAACACGTACACGTCAGTAACTAACATCAAATATAATAAGGCCAAACTACTAGATAACAGTATGTTATACAACAACATAAGATGGTTTCACAAGACACAAGAACAAATAGTAATCGTTTATCATCCACCTATACTTCTTAATCTCATTACGTCCTCTCCAACCCGAACCATGTTTTCCTAAGTAAAATGCAAGTCTTCACACTCCTCTTCTCAAAACATAAACTCTTGTAAAACTTGAGTAGTATTAACTCAACCAAGGCATTAAATAGACTACCTAACACATGACCTTATAGAGCTTGTCTATCCTAAAGTAAGTGTGATCATAGTCTATCTTTGGGATTGGTAACCCCTTGAGGTAACTTAACTTAGGCGCACTTCTCACTAGCATGAACTAGTCTATCAATGAATAAATTTTCTATCAATGAGTAAACATTCTATTAATGTGTAAGCTTTCTATCAACGAATAAACGTTCTATCAATGAGTAAACTTTCTATCATTGAATAACTTTCTTTCAATGAATGAACTTTGTATTAGTGGATCTTTTCTCTACTTCATGGCATAGTGACAAGGCCAAGGGCGTTATCGGCCATCCCACACCCATGGCAAAGTATGAGCTCATACCCCCTCCGGCTGACCCTCTCGGATCCTACCTTCGGGAAAAATATAACACATTGGGACACCAATCCAGTGAAGAGGCCACCATATTGGAGTTTGCAAAGCCCACGTGGTAACACCTCGGTCAAGGGACGATGTCGGTCATCCGGTACCCAATGATAAAAGTATGCTCATACCCCCCATACATTGATCTTGTCGGATCTCACCTAGGGAACTATTAAATCAACTAGACATAATCCAGTTGAGTCACGCCATCTAATCATAATCTACTGCTTTATCAAATAGGAATAACTCCCACTTTCTACTATTAATGAGTGCCCTGAGATAGCAAAACCCACTGAGCAACTCAAACAAAATATGAAATTCACCTATAAAGGAGTCATTTTAACTCCAAGTAAGATATAATCCAATTCTTAAAAAAATAAGGGGATGGTCCCCGCCTTCTACTAACACTCTTATTCTCTAAACTATTCTAAGCTCAAGGATTTCATAATCGATAGCTCTTCATATAAAGTTTACTCACAGGTACCTCATAGTTTTGATACAATGCATATTATCACAATAAACAATCATGTCTTAAAGGAAATTGCATATAAGGGTTAGTTACTGCGTGTACGTACCTGCAAGCGTCACTGCACGACAAAAATCACAATAATCACTCAACTAAAGTTCTATCTCCCTCTTATGAACTAGGAACCTATACAAATTTGAAGTAGAACTAATAAGACTATTTGTCTTCACTTAAGAGCATCTGAATGCCAGAACAAGCTATCATTCACCCATTCAAAGTAACTTCCACTTATTCTAACACATGTTAAACCAATTCACAAATTCAATCTATACTTGCTCATAAGTTATGACATTAATTCAACAATCAAAGAAGCTTCCACATCCACTAAATCAACGATCAAATAAGTTTTCACAACAACAATGTGTACTTTATGACCATATCTTTAAACTTATGAGACTTAAGTTATAAAACTACATCACCATGTAATGTCATAACTAATAACACTTGTACAACAATATTAAACTAATAGCTTATAATGATGTTGATGTTAGTGATAACCTCAAGTTGGGGTATAATCTACTACAACATACAAAATTATGCATGATGACAAAGGGACATGAAAAGAAACATTTTCTCTAATAATTTGCAATAATAATGACAACAATGGCTTTTCCTACTTCAACCATAATAGTATTCAACTCTAATAACTACGACCAAACTACAATTAACTAACAATAATACTCAATAATATAAACAATATCCACCATCATCTTTAAAATACGAATGACAATTTACACCACTTTTGTGACTAATACTCTCAATTATAACAACTATTACCACTTATTCACAATTTAATCTGATATTGACTCGATCTATAGTAATTAGTATTTCGTAGCTGAATTCTACTGGAAAATAATACCCGAACCCGATCTGTACCCGGTAAAGCTGAACCAATTATTAACCGATGACAGTCCGAGACCGATTGACTACTCGACACGAACTTCAAACGACACCGAACCGATGCTAACCCGATAGCTCAAATAACTGATATTCAACTGAACCGTGACTAACCGACTTGACCCGATTGTGACCCGTCGTAACACACATCCGAAAAATAACTGATTCGAAATACAATTGAACTGAATGACACCCGTCCAGAACCGACCTGATCACCCGAATGAACACCTCTAGGTGTGAGGCGTGAGTTTTTTTCAGAATGTGAGGGAAAAAGTCTCACTTAAAACCCTAACTCATCCTTTTTTTTTCTTATTTTATTTGTTTATTTATTGTTCTAGATTCATCTTCTTGCAAGGTCCAACTAAGAAAACTCTCTTCGTGTGGTCACAGATTTTTGTAATAAAATAATAATTTTATTTCGAACTTCTTTATTTTAAAAATAGCAAAATCTATTTTTAATATAAATATGTTAATATTTAAATTTGTATATGAAAGAAATTTATTAAAACTAATTCAAAACGATTTAATATAATTATAAAATCTCCAAAAGTAATTAAAATATTTAAAATTATCGTTATAAAAATCTTGAAGTGTTGCAGAGCTTAGTAGTTGATTCACTATTAACTCATCAAAATAAATCAATGAAAATATAGGCCAAATATTGTTGAAAATTTGATATATAATTCATTATGATATTCAATAAGAGTTTTTAACTACAACATTCATTTATAAAATAAAACCATACCGCATAGCATTTTATTCCTAAAAAACTAATTCAATACCCGATATTACTTTTTGGGTTTCCTCATGATCATCTCCATTTCTTAACTTCTATGCGTATTCAAAACTTTATTTAATCGCTTCTTCAAGCTGTCTTAACTCGCTTTGTAGCTTTTATGTCTCTTCATTGAGGTTAGTATGATATCTTTCTGCCATTTTGCCCTCCCGATAAACCTACCTAAATTAACTACACCCTACCCGTATAACTTGGATCTATGGTCGTCGATTAGCACGTGCAAAGTTGTCTACAACACAGGACCCTGTTATCGGAGGGGCTTTAAAAATCAAATTTAATACTCATTTTATTTATTATTTTAATTACTGCAAGCACATATCAACTATTTCACACGAGATTAAGTAATAAAGAGCCAAATATTATTATTTATTTCAAAATCCGTGAACTATTAAGAAAGAAGCTAGTTGGATAGAAAGTTTCATTAATGGTAAGATTTTATCATATTAGTATATTTTTTTGTAAACTTTAAGGGTCTATATGATAAAGTTGGCATAGAACTCCAAAAATTTTTTGGGACGACTTAATTTGGATCAAAATCATTCTAATCTCAATCATATTCAACTTCGTAATTACGGTGACATCACTCTTGAACAATATCAATGCTTCACATCTAAACACAAAGATTAATACAATTAATTAAATCAATTAACTCAATCAATTATTAATTCAATCAAAGATCATCAAATAAATAAAGTATATTAAATAATAAAATAAAATTAAAAAGTATTATGAATAATTAATTCATAAACAAAGATATTAGAGTTATATACCTTAACTAAACTTACGAATTGGGATCACCATATGTTTTGAATACTTGTTGAGACAAGACTTAGGATGAACTGAGGGCAAGCATTTTCATATATTTTTATAGAATACTTGCTCTTCATGACTAATAACAAACTAAGTAATGACTAGTCAAAGCACTAACAATGGTCAAAAAAAGTTTGGGATCTTTTGTTAGTTATTACTCTAGGACTCTTTTTGACTTTTTATACTATCAAATCTTGTCGTTGTTCATAATAGTGAATAAAGTCCGAACATAAATTTAGATGTAAAGACGCTTATTTTGAAAATAAGATGTTTAAATATTTATTTTGGAAATTTTTGAATAAAATAACTCATTTAAAAAATAGTACTTATTTCTTTGAATTTAGACTATACTTCACTATGAGATAAACTCAATTGAAAATTTGTACATGGATAAATAGTGGAATTAACCCGTCAATAGCTAATATATTTTTTTCACTAGCTCTCTATTAAGGCCGTCTCATCGCAAGACAACTTCAATTATTTTTTATTATTTTTTTCACTACCAGGCTTTTTTATGAACTCATCTTACGATGAGATGGTCGCATACAAGATCGACTTTTTTTTTGATTTTTTGATTTTTGATTTTTTTTATTAATATTAATAATCGATAGTTACCCACGGATCAATTGATTTTTACCCTCATCCAACCGTCAGACCCCGACCCGTGCGAGCTTTTGTTGACATTCGAGATTTAATAGTGGAATTTAAACTACTTTTCAAGCAGTCCATTCTTTCTAGTCGCTGCATTCGATTGCCGGAGTCGGGACACTCCGCCATTGTTGACAGTTTTATGCGGCAAGCCACCGCTGTATACTCTTTCTCTGATGGTACTTACCTTTGGTTTTCATATTTTTCATCAGTTGGCATTGATATTTGATCAAGATTATATATTCCTAATTTGCTTAAGAAATTAATAATTTATGATTTTACGGTCAATTTTTTATGATAAATAGATTGTTTCGACTGCATTTTCCATGTTCTGCCTATTTATTAATTTATTTAAATCTGCATTCTTCTGTACTTACTTCAAGAATTGCCATTACTTTACTGTAGTAGCATTTAAGTATGGATTTTGTATTTTGTTTTTTGTTTTTTTTGAGTAAATTTTGTATTTTTTAAATACTTCTTGAATTATAAATAAACATTTATTTTCAAAAGAATTTAAGGAAACTATTTTGATTTCTAATTGACGTGATCTGTTTGTTTTTTCTTTGTTGAATGGGTATTGTGTTGGTTTTGATGTACTTTGCAATGATAAAGGATATTGTTAGTGTAATTGGTGACTTGAGTGCACCAAATAAATTCCATGCATTAGTGTGGTTGCATAGAAGAGGAATCTTATGGGTAATTCAGTGTTGAGTCTTAATTTGTGTGTTAATGATTGTGTTTAAGTTGGTGATCGGAATAAATGGTGTGTTGATGGAGGTAATTAAACATGCATATTATGATGGTAATTAAGGCATGATGAATGATAGTTAAGAAGACTAAAGGGTGAAGATTCTTGTACGAGGCATCGAAGTAATGAAGCATTGCCTTGATCGAGCATTGGATTCGGTTTTTTGACTCTTGATGTTTCTTGAAGTTGTTTATTGTGCATTAATCCTTAGCCTTAATTATGTAATACTCATTAATATTTCAAACCTCTATAAATAGAGGTCTCATATGCCATTGTACACATCCACAAAATACCCCAAGCCTAAACACTTAGCCTATCTCTCTTGTCTATTGTAATTCTCCATTTGAGAGTTCTTTGAACTCCTTTGTGATAATATAAGTGAGATACTACACACCGGAGGACGTAGCCTTGATTGGGTGAACCTCATTAAATCTTTGTGTCATTTTATTGCTTTATTTTCTCTTGCAAACATCATTTTCATTGAAAGTGTAATTTGTTCATCACAAGACTTCATACACTCGATCTTGGTGATATTAGAGTTTGAAACACGCTGTTTGAACTCTAATGTAGCATCGTTTTCAGATAATCATTATTTTTTTTAATGGATGAGAAAATGACCAAATTTAGGTCAAAGAAGAATAATAATAAGAGAAATTTCAAGGAATTAAAGAAAGAAGATAAGGTTTGAGAGCTTTGCATGATAAATGGGTTATAATAATAAGAGAAATTACCCAAGCAATGTTCCATCTGATGCATGGTTTGGATTTTTGAATTTAGGATTGAGGTTGTTTTATTCTAGAGTTCTAATATGGAGTAAGTTTCTTATTTTGAAATTTATTTTGACTTTAATTGTTACGCTTCAAGAAACTTGTTTTGATAAATTGGGCATTTGATCATGGATCGTCTCTGTTGTTCAATTATAGTTTTTCAGGTTGAGTAGCGTAAAATAATAGTTAGTGGTGGCAATTAAGTACTCAGTCCCAGTTGGTAGGGCTAAAACAAAAAATTTAAGTTGGTTGCTCAACAAAGATGACCTCTTGTGTTGTGTAGGTGGATTAACATTCCAATGTTATGCTTTAAAATAATCATGCTAAAATTGGATATTTTATAATGTAGTAGAGGTTTTTTGATTGGATATTTGAAGTTTATTTGTTGTCCATGTCTTAATATAATCAAGCTAAGGGTGAGTTACAATGAAATAAAAAAGTGAAATGGGTTGAAAATGTGTGATTTGTCCATGACACAAGTATCTAAACATAGCGTAGAAACGGTTGATGTGCAAAGGTGGGTTTTAACCTTCAACGACAATGAAACCTACTTATAATGGTTTTGATATTATCTATCTGGTCAATTGTCATATATATAATTAATATAAAATTAAGTTTAGAACTTCTTTGTACTAGATCATGATTTTATAAAGTTTGGAAGGAAGAGGATTATCAAAGGTATAGTATAGTCATTCATATGATGTACCTTATGAATTATCAATGCTTAGTGACTGTAATAAGAAAAGATGAAATTGCAACTCCGTTTTAGTTCATTTATTACAAGGTGTGATTTTAGTGTTCTAGATAACATGTTCTAGATAACGAGTTATATTTGATTGGTTCACATACATGACTTGCTTTAATTATATATATGGAAAAGAATAGTGTTGAGTGGAATTTTGTTAGTATTATGAACTCAAGTGATTCCCATGAATAAAAATGTTATAATTGCAAACCTTTTGGAGAGAGCCTTTATGTTCTTGAAAGGTGTTTTCAAAAAGAGTTATATTTTAAGATTGTTTAGATACTTTGACGACGATTCTCAGAAGTTAACATATTGGTGAATTTCTATTGGAGTAATTCATGAATGAATACATGCTTATGGGTTATTTCCAGATTGCTCGAGGTCTTCAATCATTTTGCAAGGGCTTTGTAGGGTCATTAGGAATAGGTCTTTATTGAACAATTTTCCAGTGGGGTTCATTTATCTTTTTTAATTTTCAAAATGTGTCATTTATTTGATGCAAAACAACCAGGGGTGACTTAAAGTACTAAGCTATTTTGTGTTCAAAGCTCATGCATTAAGCTAGAGTTTTGAGAGTTTTTATGTGAAATTTGATGAAAAATAATTGATGGTATAAACCGATTTAGTTGGAGCCTAATCATCAACCTATTTAAATGACACTCAAGCACGAAATAAATGTCAAATGAGGCATGATCCATCATTTGATGTTTCAAGATGGTGATGGAAAGGAAAGAAATTGAAAAATTAAGTTTAGAACCGTGAAATTCTCTTCGCGCTCCTTGAGTGTGTCTATGAACATTTTGTAATTTTTATATAAAGGCGACTGATAGTACTCAATATGGACATGTACATCTAGAGGTAGTAGTTAGGATAAGTCATTGTAAGTTGACTCATAATGTGCATATTTTTCTCATGCCAAGTATGGCTCTCATTGGATTTAGGTTTGTCACTTATTTGAACCAAAATTAGTTTCTTAGGGTTGATTTTAGGTCATTCTTCATCTGGGTTTTTGGGTTAGTCGACCAAGTTCGGATATGCCTAAAAGGTGTTAAGAAATTCAGATAATGTTTTGGTTTTTTAGGTTACCTCAATAGGGGCGAGTAATTCTTGCCTGGTATATGTGCTTATGTGCTATTTTGTTTGTATTTGCTTGTGTTTTGCTTGTTGGGAATCAATGATGTACGTCGGTATTTGGCTTTTGGTATTCAAAATTATGGAATCAAAGAAGAGGAAAATTATGCTTGTTTCCTATTGTTTATTTGTTTGTTGGTCTATTTAAATAGCTTCTTGTCTGATTTTTAATCATTACCTTTTCTTTTATATTGTGAAATGTGTAGTTTTCCCTCTCAATTTGTGTAAGAACATGGAAAAAAAATGCGGTTGCATGGAAATTTTTTTGAATTTTGATTGTGAGTAGTTTATTTTATATATCTTTTAAGCATCTTCAATTAATACAGAGTAGAAACATACACTGTTTTTGTTGATCATATATTTGCTACTTCTTGGTAGCTAAATTTTCAACCTTTTGAGACTAACATTGCCTTTGTTAGGTCATGGCACAAGGAGACACAATTACACCTAGGCTACCCAGAATTATTCTTGCTGCTAGTGGAAGTGTTGCTGCAAATAAGTTTGGAAAACTATGTCATTACTTTTCTAAATGGGCCGAAGTTAAAGCAGTGATCACTGATTGTGCCTATCACTTTCTGGACACCTCAACAATTCCAGAGGATATTGATTTGTACAGAGATGATGATGATTGGGATTGGAACATGTTAGGTGACAAAATTCTGCACATTGAACTTTGTAGGTGGGCTGACATCTTGGTTATTGCTCCCCTTTCAGCAAATACTCTTGCCAAGGTAAATTATTGTACATAATCTGATCGCTTAACTTACTTTTCTTGTTCGTATAGCCTGTTGTTTAAAATATTAATGCCCATTATTTGTCTCAAAATATATCAATACACTTTATGAAAGCAATGCTTAGTTATTGATGAGATGTCATAGAATTGGGGACTTGTTTTTGATTGTCCTGTTTTAAATCTTTCTTATTTGGTAAACATTTACCTTGGTCCCACTACTTTATCTCGACGATTTATGATATTTACTTCCTCTCTCTTTTACATTTCTCCATCCTCCTTGGTTTCATAAGTTACAATCACATATTAATAAAAAAGAGGTAGTATATTTGCTATTATTTGAAAATTTTCTTCCTTAAGGCTGTTGGGTTATGTGGACCACGGTTTCTCACAATGGAAATAGTTAATTAAGGCTCTTCCGATCATATTACTGTTTGTTATTGCATGAACAAACATACTAAGGAGTTTAAGTAATGATATTGAGGAAACTTTGATCAGAGAAAAATAACTCTGTATAATTGACTAAAATATGGATATTTGATACCATGCTGCAATCAATGGAAGGCATTACTAGTGACATAGTTGATGACTTGTACATTGATTTGATTTTAGGAATTTAGTTGAGATAGAAGGTATGAATATTATGGGATGAAGGGGTGGAAGGAATAGTACATACTATTTTGCATTGATTTTCAGATCCAGGATGCTTGGCTGTTTTTTGATTGGGATGACCGATCATGTTCGATGACCGTTTTCGTATGATTCATTGTTGGATGCATAGTTGGATGCATAGTTGAGCTACGACGAGCAAAACGTCATCTAACCCTACCCAAATCTCGTAGAAGCTTGAACTCTTTCGAAGACAAAACCGATCGTTGGAAAGCTTGAGGGTGCGCTTGTTTATTGGTGAAATACGACGAATAAATTGCTTCACAAAGAGATTTATTGGTATCATTTGAAGAGTCAAACTGTTCTTATTTTGAATGTATGGGTCATCTTGCCATACTGTGTACTACATAGGATTATTTTCATAGTTTACCATAAATTCAATTATTAAATTATGTGCACTTATTTATGTGAAGTTGGAGATGATGTTTACTATCAAGAGTCAATCGAAAACAACCGTAAAATCCTCCGCTTAGGTGGACGTCTGCGTAGGAACCCCCTAGTGCTTTTGGGGTAATGGAATGTTGTTGCTGGTACCATAAGATTTTGATGGTATTATGAATCTGCTATTGGCTTTGGTGCTTGTTCTCTATTGGGTTGAGTATTGACGTCCTTTGTCGCTGGAGTGGAACATGAATCTCTTTTGAGGAGGTGTGGAAGGTGGGAAATGACTCAAAATTGAGTATATTCCACAGCCACTATAAAGCAGAGTGAAATGAATCAATTTAGAGTGAAATGAATCATTAATTAGCCGTTGCTCTTTCTTTTGGGTCACAACATTTGTGGGAGATAGTATATTGTGCTACTGTGACATTGTCAACAGAATGACCTTGGATTTCTTCCTTTGGAATAACAAACATTGATAGATGTTGGTGCTTTCTTTAGTTAAATGACTTCGTCCCTTTTCATCTCTACGTTCAATGGTCTAGAACCCTGATGAGCGCAATACACTAAGTATGATGATGATGACGATCATGTATAATAGCCTAGAAAAATATTAGCCTGCAAATTTGACATATAGTAGCTAGCATACCAACACAAAGAATACTTAAGAGTTTTTGAGCACATATCATCATTGGAAAAGAAAGAACTATTGAAGTTTCTAGTTGAAGATGATGCATTCCATGACCATTTGTCCTGGTTAATAAGCTTAATTAATCCCTCAAGTCACATTATGAAGATACTATTTCAAGCACTACAACATGATAACTGTCGTTTGCTGATCAATCGGCGGGCGTTCATATGTTTGCTAATATAATATAATAATATTAGTGAAATCTTCCAACTGCTGAACTGATAGTTCTGTTTGAGGAAAAACAAGTTGGGACATTTGTTCTGCATTCTGAATTAAATAATAGAACTCATTATTAGTTTTTTTTTTTTAATCTTAAAATGTTTCTTGGCTTTTGTACAAAAAATACTTTTCAAATTTGAGTAGCATTCTTATTCCACATTTCAATAACAAACATTTCATTGTTCGCAGCCTACCTGTTCACATGTCAGTATACATGCTAGTGTCCTTGGAAAATTAAATTTCACCATGTTATATAAACTGCTAAAATTAGCTCAAAACTTTCCTATTGTGGATATAAATAGGTTTAGCATCTTGTCTAAAGTTGGATTATTTTGGTCAACACTATCCTCATGAAGGGAAAGTGTGAACCAAAGGGAACTTGTTGATCATTTATTTTAGTTTTGTTTGGCATAATGTTGTAACAATATTCTTTTTCCTGTACAAATTAGATCAAAAAAATTTTGAGAGCTATATCACCAGTTTGTTTTTCCTTTGCATTTTGTGTTATTTATAATGAATTTTGTTCCTAATCTGGTATGACATAATTATTAAATAGAGCTAACTTCAACACCTCGGCCTAAGGGACCGCTGGTGACTACTCATGGAGACTGTAGACTGGCCTTACAGACCAATACAAGTCTTTTCAGCGCACTTTGGCCTCACTCGTGCGCACCCAGGAAAACTTCCCAGGAGGTCACCCATCCTAAGATTGCTCCCCACCAATCAAGCTTAAGTATGGAGTTCTTAGCAAATAGACTCCCATGAAAAGAAGATACACCTTGTTGATATGAGTAGTCTATCAATCCTTTTTAAAGCCAAATCTAGGGTAGTCACATGTACAGTTTTCTAGTTTTGTTTGACATAATTTGTAACAGGAATCTAGTTTGGTTTTTCGGATAATTATGCCCAGGCTTGTTTTTTTATTTTTATTAATATTTTTTTGTTTTGTTTTTTCTTATCTTGACTCTAAACAGGGTTGGGGCCTTGGGGCGTAAACTAGCCAGAGGGATTGCATATTAAATACTATTTTTTGGGACTTGATTTAATGGAGATGGTTATAATAGTCTCGAGTGAGGTTGTTGTTTTGTCCATTCTTGATGGAGCAAACGATTCGTGATTTCCTTATCTTCTATTATTATATGTGTATGAATACATACATACATGATACAAACCTCGATAAACTCCCTAGATGTGAGCAACCTTAATAGCATTGCAACGATGTAGTGTTGATTGCTGAGAAGGTTCTTGAAATACAAAGCTTTGGTGAAATCAATTATAGTAATGCTTGGAAAAGATGTTGAAGTGGCTTGTTTATTTGTGCTGATAAGTAGGCTAAAATGTTGGAGGTGGAAAACAAGGTTTTTGGATTTGATCTTGTTTGTTTCAGTGATAAATCAAGTCAGATTGTATAAAATGACTTAAGAGCTGAATGAATCACCCATGTAGTTTTTAGATTGTAGCCCCATCTGATCCGTTAATAGTTAGTCCATAATTTATTGACCATGAATAAAGATGATCTGATTTTCTTTGCCGTTCAAACCAGTATTTTGTTAGCTGCTGTTTCAACTTATATTCCTCAGTGAAGTCTTATTAGGTAGCTGATTTAATCTTTCTGTAGATTGCAGGGGGATTATGTGACAATCTACTCACATGCGTTGTCCGAGCATGGGACTATGACAAACCGTTTTTTATTGCCCCGGCTATGAACACATTGACGTGGAAAAATTCATTCACGGAGACTCATCTTATGGCAGTCGATGAGCTCGGTGTTACTTTGATTCCTCCGGTTACTAAGAAGCGGGCTTGTGGAGATTATGGAAATGGCGCTATGGCTAAATCATCCATCATTAACATGACCGTACAGTCGTTCGTGGAGTTGCAACCACTGCCTGCTGGCTCAAATGTGTAGTTTGTGTAGTTTGATTCCTCCGGTTTAATCTCTTTCGGCAGGTCAATTCTTCTTGTATATTGTAGGTGGTCAGGTTGTGTAAATGTATTGGTTCCTTGGCATTGGGTGTTCCGATCAAACATCCATTCTTCTTGGAGATGTCATAGTTACTTCAGAAATGGTCACTTTAAAGCATAGTAAATATGTAGAAATATATGGTATAAATGAATATGGAAGGGGGAATAGGAAATATTACTTTAGAAATATATGGTCTGCAAATTCCTGAAAAATTGAATCGGTGTAGAAGAATATGTTCCACAGGACTATGCAAGCTTGTGGAAATAAGAATGTAAGTAATCACCAACATTTTTAGTAAAACTTAGAATCAAACATTTAAAATGGAAAGCATTACCCTTAAATAGCAATGCAGGTTCTCCAGCCTTTCTCTTCTGAGTTCACCATTGAAGACTACACCCCAAGTCACCAGTAGCAAATTTTATGAAACACGCTCATCCTATCCAATGTATTGTGACAGCTGCATACATACCAACAAAAAAAGAGATAGACGCAAAGACAAAACACAAGATAATAGTAATGATAGGATGAGACATAGTGTGGCAAAATACAAATAGCAGCAATGACATAACATAAGACAACAACACTGACAGAATATAAACAGCAACATTTACAAGACAATGAGACACCAGCAATAAACAACACAACTCATTCATAGGGATTCATTTAGAGAAGGTCTATGAAGTAGCATAAATCTAATGTTTTCACGAAGCATCCCATGTAAAGAAGTCCTAAGCATCCATGATATGGCTACTAAAGTCTAAATGCATAGCATGTAGAGTGTTCAAAAGTTGTGTACAACATAAAGAACCCAAAAACAATTTTAGTAGAAGTTTCGGAGGTGGTGTCATCTAGATTAGAACTACATTCCATCTGGCCAAAGTCTAAACGACGGCGCATTTGAGGTTCTAGTGCTGGTGGACTTGCTGAAGAGAGGCAGCTAAAGAGGATCAGAACTGGATGTTAGGTAGGTATCTTGATTAGCAGTGGGGTGGAAAACATTTGTGAACTTTCTGAAATTGTAGGTGGTGGAGAATCAAGAACAACTATATCATTTGGGTCTATGGCCTTTAATGAAATGTTGGTTTGGAGCTGTCCGATTTGTGGCTGGATTTCTTGTGTTGGAAGTGGTTTGACCAAAATTGATTTTAACACCCACTTTAGAACTCCGTTCTTTGATAGCGCAGTTATGGGGCCCACTTCAGTACATATTGGTCTATCTTTGAATGAGCTTGCTATCTCTTCATAAGAAGTAATCTTTTCTCGTTAATGGCAAAACATATTAATAATTCTGGTTATTTTTATTAACCCCTTTTATCTCATTCACTTATTTCTTCTATGAAGCTCGAGAGCTCGAGTTAAATTCATTGGTAAAGTTCTTCAATTTGTTAAGGTTCCAATCTTAAACTATGGCGGTATTAATATGTAAATATAGCAATTATGAGTTAGTATCGTTGCTATTTCAACTGTTTACAATGCTAGTTAACTACTCTTCTTTGTTATAGGAGTATAGATTCCCATCTACCAGTACATTTAACATGAGATTTGTCCTCCAAGTCACGCTAGAATGATGGCCTTTCTGACCAGCCTTTGGTAGTTAATTCACTCCCAATTTCAAAGGGAATTATTCCCGACGATGAAGTTCCTGACATGTTGTGTTTTCGGGCAATTTCATGGCGGATTGCATTGTTGTATAGGCCTTTTCACCTGTGCGAAGTGTATCTTAGTTAAGAAGATCCCTACGACCTTTGTCCAAAGAGTCATCAATTCCAGCGGGAAATTGATAAAGTCCTTGTCCTTGGATCATCCCATTGAAGGTGGTGATATCCTGGGGCGAAGCTACATTGGGGCCAGGGGAAGCCCGACCCTCCTTGCTGAAAATGCGATTATTGTATTTTTAGCTTTGGCCCCTTTACTAAAATATGAATATCATATATAATTAAAAAAGTATAAAAATATAACAAAAATTACTATAGTTTGATGGTTGGAGTAATATATATTAGAATAATTATAGAGAAGTTTCAACTCCATTTGTTGAATATATTTTTCGTTATGATTCAAGTTTATTTCGGTCTATATGATTTTTAAACTTTCATAACTTAATTAGTTTTTACGTTGTAAATAATTTACTTATATATCGACTATTTGGCCCCCTAATTCAAAATCTTAGCTTCGCCGCTTGTGATATCCTTTGCACAGCTCATGGAATTGGGCATCCTTTAGTCGATTTCCTTCCATATGACCACCATTTTTCCATAAAAAACTTCAATGGAGTTCCATGCTTTATAGAGTTGGCTTATCAATCCACATCTAAGTAAACATGCTGAGTGGCTGTAGAAAATAGAAATACTCAAAAGTTTCCTATTGTGGATATAATAATGTTTATCATCTTGTCTAAAACAGGATTAGTTTGATCTAAGACTATCAAGTGTGAACTACAAGACTACAAGTTGGAACAAGATATTCTGAGAGCTATAATTACTTGTTTTTTTTAATCAATTATGGACTCTTGTTTAGGACTTGCTTTATTGGAGATGGTTATACTAATCTTGAGAGAGGTTCTTGTTTTGTGCAATTTGATGGAGCTAATAGCTAACCATACATAATTTTCTTTGCCTCTATTATTGCACGAGTAACATTATATTATTACATTTTCAGTCGGTCTCTTGAGAGACTGTCTCGTCTTTCAGGCGCAACCCATTAAACCTTAATCTTCACTTTTTTATTCTTAATGACTACTTACATTATTCTTAATGCCTACTTATAATATACTTAACGCCTACCGAAAAGTACTTAAAATGCATACTTATAATATTCTTAATTCCTACCGAGAAACTTAGCCTTCTAGTCTATTTCTCATATCCTTAATGCATACTTACAATATACTTAATACCTACCGAGTAAGTACTTAAGTACTTACAATATTCTAAATGCTCACTTATAATATTCTTAATGCTTATTAAAAAACTTTCTCTATATTTTTGAACCAACCTAATTAGAGATGATCTCTCAAAAAAATCGTCTTTTACAAGAATTTATGTTATATTTTAATGGCCGCTCAGCTTGCGTAGATGTTTAAGATTTAAGAACCCATTTTGTAGAAGCTTTTTTGAGTTTTCATACTTCCTTCAAATGGTATGGTTTTACTAAAACATTCATACAGAAAAATAGCTATTACTCAAATAATAAAGTGTTAAAATTGTTTCATTTAATCATTTTGGACTGTTTTATTTGTTATTGATCTGAATAATCTTATATTTATTTCACAAATTTTAGAAATAAATAACTTTGTTCATCTTCATTTTAATGTTTTATTAATGCTTACGTTTCCATGTATATTCCACTAACTTAATTTTAACATTTTTATATTGTTTATGGTCTCCATATATTTTCTCTGTACTTTATTTGAATATTTTTTATTAGCCTTAGTTTTCATATTTTTTTTCATACTTTATTTCAATATTTTGTAATATTTATGATTTCTAATTTTCCTTCATTAAATTAATCATTTAATAAAAAATATATTACTATCTTAATTAATTACATGTAAGAGTTTTACTTTATTCGATTTTACTCCCTCCATTACATTATACTTGCTATATTTGACTTATTACGCAATTAAATATGTTATTTTATTCATTTATTTATATGTTGAATCATACACATCTAAAAATTATAAAAATTTAATATTATGAAAATATGCAATAAGACGATTCAAATAAGATCACATTTGATTATGTTTTTACTTTCCATTAATCACAATATATAAAATAAGTTTGGATGAATAGTACCCATAAGCATGGATGAATAGTACCTAATATCTAATCAATTTATTTCAATTGTTCGATAAAGATTTGACAACGCCGTAGAAAGCAATATGCAAGTCCAAAATTGCTAATAAAGCGTTCTTGAATGTAATCTAAAATAATTATATGCAAGTAATAACTAAAGAAAGCAATAAATGAATCTAATATTTTCACTATTCTTTCATTTCATTTTAATTCAATTCAACAAAATACAATTGGATATGGTTGAACTATATAAATACTTGTTCTATTAAACGTGCCTTGATTATCGAATATTTGTATCCATTTTTTAAATAGATAGCTTCAAGTGTAAAAAATCACAAATTACTATGAGACAGTTTTATCAAGAGATGCATTCTATTATTTAATGTATACTATGAAAATACTCTCTCCGAACCATTTTAGTTGTCCCATTTCCTTATTTGGCAAAGTAATTTTAGTTGTCACATTTCTATTTTTGTTAATTTTTTTTACCTAAATATCCTTAGTTCACACACGTAATTACGAATATACCCCCATATACCTTACTTACCCAACTACCCTTCACTACTTACCCTTTTTAATAGACCCCACAACATCCTTAATAACCGTGCCCAAGCAAATGGGACAACTAAATTAATTCGGAAGGAGTATAAGCTTTTTATTTAAATTTGTCCTACGGAAAAACTATCTCATAAAAATAGCTTGCAAAAAAGAGTGGCTCTGAATTCTGAATTGTGAAGTGTGAAGTGTAAGAAGCACCAGGAAAAAAGTTTGCCATAAAATGAGGATCACTTATTAGCATTCACGAGGATTGTTTGAATGCTAAGCACATGGGGATTGTTTGGCTGCCATCAATTTTACCTGCCCCTACTTGAACCCTCAAGTGGGCCTCAACCTGCTCTTTTTCTGTTCTACAATTCCATAACCTTATCTCATTTCGACTTCCCAAACGTCCTCTTCTTTGTAGCCTCATAGTGAATAGCCCATTTCATGTTTTAGAGCTCGCATTATGTCCTTTTACAAATTCTTAAATGAGACGGTTTTATAGTGAGACTATCTCTATTAGGATGATACATATAGATCAAGAGTATTAATGTGACCACTCATAATTTTAAAGTGATTATTAGAAAAATGGATTAATTATATGCTACCTTTCATAGTGAGACGATCTCTTACAAGACGAGCTGATATTCTTTAGGTAGGGTACTACTTACTACTATCATGCAACACTGCCCTTAGGGTCTGAAAATCCTCATATTCAAACTCTAGTTTTTAGTCTCTGCCACATTAAATTTTCGCTAATTTTTATGCACTTGTTTAATATTTAGACTCATCTAAGATTCTTCCAAATTTTACATTTTATGCTCATATTCACTTCACAGTCAATTGTATACCTTTATTTATTATTGATTCAAAGAAGAAACATTACATTGTCCCAACTTAACACTATATTTAAATAACAAATAAGAATAGAAAACATATATAGGAAGGTATATGTACCAGAACTTGGCGCATGGTTCCAATGTCCTAAAATGTGGAAAAATCTGTCATTAGAATGGTTTTGCAAACTCTTGAGACCTTCTTAGGAGAGAAAACCCCTTCTTGCTTCCCAAGCAGGGGGAAAAGGCTGATGACGATTTTCTCAGAGGACCCACCTCTCTGAGAAAAATACCATGACCTACTAGAGGTCAAGGCAACCAGACCTGAAGACGTCAGGGTTGCTAGGAGTGACAGACCAGTACTGGGGAGAACAAAGACGAAAATAGAGTTGATTGCACCATGGGAAGACTATAACTGTAATGATAACGTGCCTAATGGCAATTGTAGTCACGTGAGAAAAGTGTTTATACATGTATATGGCAAGGCACAACTACCTACCTTGTACTGTACTACTGCATTCAACATTAAACGACAAAAAGACAGTTGCAAAGTAAGAACCAACCAATCATGAGCTCCACATAAATTACGTAAAACATTCTACTGGTCCCCACACCTTTTGATGATTCCAAAAAAGATTCTCACAAGGTATTATCATCTGATACAATATTAGGGTTTTGGATCTTTCTAAGCCCACTACTATAAATACACAGTGTTATGTACTACCAAAGGTACGTAAACTCTTAATATTCAAGCATTCTAAGCATTCATACTCTCTAAGATCTCATATGCATAAAACAGCTCTAATACTTCTTCTTTAGAGTGAAAGGCTACTGTGCACTCTAAGAGAAAGGTTAGGCAATTTTTTTAAATACTTACTGACTTTATCATTGGAGGAGGTCCCTTGGAGCACTCTTCTTCGGCCCTCATTTGTTTACTATGCAGGTTCGAATTCAAGACGTTCTAGATAATAACCCAAAACCTTATACGCAGTTCATAAACTATTATGGACTTAAAAGACACTCTTGACATCACTGTTAAGATTGTTGATTGTTCAGTTTTCATCAGAATTAGAAGGGAAAGGGAAAGGATGGAAGGAAAAGAATAAGAAGGGAGAGTTCACCTTGTTTGTTTGGAAAGGAAGGAAAGGGAAAGAAAAATGAGTGTTTTTGCTCCTAATCTTTCCACATTAAAAAGAGATTGTATTCTTAATAAAATTTGTCAATGTTTTTCCTCAAACACCCCCCTCCCAAATCTCTCTCCTTCCCTTTTGTCATCCAAACCAAAGATAAACACAGTGTACAAGTATAAAAAGCAAGTCTTTATATTTGAGTCAACTCAAGACTTGAAACTACCTTAAAAGTTATTTGTTATATGCAAAGTAGTTATTCATGTTATATAAGTCATGAAGTATGAAATGGAGATATTCATAATACATTCAAGGTATAGGACACTTCAAGTATCCCGCACAAGACAGAGCTCGGGTGGGAGGTTTTTCTTTTTCTTAAAAGATACGGACAAATCATACTCGTTTCCCTAAGAAGGGAAGGGAGTAAAGAGAGATGCGCGCAATCAAGAAACCTCCCAATTGATACCTGCGTCCAGTAGGAGTCAAACTCTAAAACTTTTGCTTCACATGCAGATGCTCTATCCATTGAGTCACAAGCGCTTTTGGTAATACAAGTATTTTGTAATTTTTTTTTAATTTTACAATTGGACTGACCTATTTAAGTGGTCTGTTCAAGAGACCGCATGAGAACTTGTGTTAATTGTATGATTAATTTTATATTGTCTTATATTTTATAATTTATAATTAATTAATGTCAAAACAAAACACCCAATACCGAAAGATTTTATGAAGAGGATTGATATGGAAGAATCAAATAAAAACGGCATTACATGTTCCTTTAAACATGGTAGGCCCTTAATGTCCAAATCGCAGTAATTAATACATTGATTGAAAGCATTCGTTGCGATTATTTAAAAAAAAAATTCTTAATGAAAATTTTCTTTTGTGAAAAATTTATTTTTTTCAAACTGGTGTATTATATTAGAGGTGTTTAATAAAATTGCTAATTAGATACTTTTAACTTATTATTATGAAACAAATAGATGATTGTGTTGTCAAACCTTTTAATTTTAGAATTTGGTAAATTAACTGATCGGAACAACTTATTATAATGAGTAAACTAGTTTTTGACAAGCTGCTTTAACAGCGCGTTTAAATTTAACTGCTAAATTAATTAATAAAACTAATTAGTTAAATTAGACACTATAATTAGATATCAAAGTACCAAGCATTTGCATGCAAATTGGTGCACATTATATATAGCATATATTAATTTTTAAAACTTTTTTAATGGCATAATTGTTGATACCTGGAGTGGACGGTTAAAATTATATTGAGTGTGAGCTTTTAGAGTAGACTAACGGTCTGTTTGATAGGTGGTAATAAATCGTGGTAATAAGAATGAAAACTAGTGTAATTTTAGTTGAAAATTTTCTTAGCTACCTTGATGGTCATGCTTGACAACCTTCAATCATCTCGTTTTATTTATAAATTCATTCTAATGCATTACCATTTTACCATTGGAAAATGTGGTATTACGTGGTAATGAAAATTTGTAAACAAAAAAATTTTTGATGAAATTTTACACTATAAATCATCCCCATTATCACCATTTAATAATACCATTAGTTAAACAGGCCGTAAAAGTATTAGTTAAGTTTTTGGTCGGGTTGACATTTAAACATGGTATTATATGCTCTAGTCATAGGTTTTATTGATCTCATTCTCATCTACCCTTAATTTTATGTAAAATATTCAGCGTTAGACATGAGGATAATATTGGAAAATGAATTGTCATTCATTTTATGAATTGATGAATATATACAAAATGTAATATCTAGTTTTAGGAAACTAAATAAGTTAGATTATTTTACAAATGTGAATCACATCTGTAGCAGTTCTCACTTTCTAAATATTATACAAAAAGTATGACATTTAAGTATTTTAATAAATTTCGCTACACCATACTTGAACCCAAAAAAAAAAAAAATCCCTCTAACAGGTCAACCGGTACCCACTATAATTTAGTTCCTGGCCCATGACCCGACCCGGTTACGAGTCGGGTCCCCGATCCGAAACTTGTAATCTTTTTAAATAAATGAATCGACATTTAAGATGCGGGTTGGTGGGATCGACGGGTCGGATATTTTTAAACACGCCTACCAAATATGCCTCTATTTTCATAAATAGTATTATCTCTATTATTTAATGTTTTTTTTGTTTGAAATATTTCACCATAAGGAGAGAGAAATTTAATTAATGTTTTTCACACATATTTAGAAGATAAAATATATCTATGTGAAATCTCGTTATATTCATTTTAATGTATATTTTTTTATTATGTATTTTTTATAATTTTTTATTATGTGTATTTAAAGATATTGAGATTTAAAATTTGCATTAAAAAAAGTAAATAAAAAAAACAGAGAGAGTAAGATGTGAAGTAGAAAAGCCAAAAAAGACCACAAACCAATACACTTGCATCAAATCCAATATAAAATTTGGAATAATGGGAAATTTTGAACACAAGTTTAATAACATATATAACAACTAACAATTACATTGACCATTTTACAAATTTTTCACAAATTGAAACACAAATCAACAAAAATAGATTGTATAGCTTTATAATGACTCAATTCTGACTATTCTTGATAATCGGAACATAATTCCTAAAATACTTATGATATTTTATTATTCTACAATTCTACATGTAGTCGGACATGTAGTCAGAAATTTTGACTAAAATTAGTCGGTGTGCAGACGGAATATGCGACTCATTTCTGACTATTTTAGTTAGACAGTAAGTTCTAACTACCTAGATAATCGGTGTCTACTAATTATTTTTATTTTATTAAATAAGTTTAAATTTATTTTATTATTGAATTTCAATTTATTTTTATTGGGAAAAAAGAAAATAAAATATATATTGAAAATAGTCGATTTGCCACCAACTATTTTTCGAGTAAGGCATTGAAAATAGTAGGTTGTTCATCCACTATTTTTCGGTGATAAGGCGTTCGGAAAATATTTCGGTGGGAAACTATTAAACTAACTATTTTTACTGTTCAATTTCCTTTTCCTTCCATTTTAATTAATCGATTAATAGAGGGAAAAGTGTTAGAAAGGACTTAATAAACAAAAAAATTTCAAAAAATACCTAATAAAAAAGGTTTTGTCAAAAAATACGTAATAAAATTTTTTTCTATTCCAAAGAGTACCCGTAAACGTTTTGCTTCAGTTGACCGTCAAATATAACGCTTTTGACTGGTCAAAATCGAAAATTTTTCTTCCTCGTTTTTAATATTTTTTCCAATTCAATTTCCTTACTATCTTCTTCTCTACTTTTTACTCAAAATCGAAATTAAATTGAAAAAGAAATTAAAGATGAGGAAGAAGAATTATTGATTTTGATCAGTCAACCGTTATATTTGACGGTCAATTGAAAAAAAACGTTACTTGGTACTCTTTGGAAAAGAAAAAATTTTGTTAGGTAATTTTTGGAAAAAGATTTTTTATTAGGTACTTTTTAGAAAAAAAAATTATTAGATATTTTTTGACAATTTTTCATTAATAAAGAATATTTAAATTAAAAAATATTTTTTGATTAAAAACAATAAATGAACATTAAATTATAATTTTAATGATAACTAATCAAACTTAATTTAGATTAATAACTTAGATTATTTTTAAAAACCTCAAAGTTGTTTTATTAGGTAAAATATAAAATTAAACGGCAAAGATAAGGGAGGAGGCGACCGGTTTTATTGGAAGACCGAATTCGCAAACTGGAGAAAAATGGTCACTTTTTCACTTGTTTTGTGTTGCTCTTCAGTCTTCACTACCACATCATGTTGCTCCTCAATCACTTTTCCACTTAGATGTTCATCCAATTGTTGCAATATCTCTTATTTGTGATCGCTTAGTATTTTCCCAAAAACAGCTTTCCAGCGCTTTTTCTTCAACGGCACATGGAGTTATTGTGAATGCCAGCATATTAACGGGGGACACAAGTGCACACACTTCATAAGCCAAGGAGATATATACCATCCCAAAACCATATGGCAATGGGAAGAAGGTCTCTAATAGCTTGTAAAGCGTGCACACCATTTTCAATTTATCGATGTGGGATAACTCATCCCAACATTTCACATTTTTAACGGAAAAGATCAATGGGTTTTTCAATCGATAAATCAATTATTAGTTATTCATACTTATCATGTAAAAAATTATTTATTAACAATAATGTAAAAGTAGCGGTAAAAGTTTTGGTAGATACTGAAAGTGTCCTTTACCTTTTCTTTGTAAATTCGAAATATTAAAAATTTAATTAAGTTAAAAACAATAATGAATATATTTTACTATTTGTGTCAAAAACAGCTAATCAATCTAGTTTTTAAACAATACTTATTCGATAATGTCACATTATGTATTGGGTACAAAACTTAATTCTAAGCTATGGACAAGAATAAAAAAAATGCTACCCCTCGTGTTTTGCCAAACTTAGATGCTACAGTATGGAATATTGTTATAGAATAATGTATATGCATGAGAATACACAATTTACGTGGCTTGGACAATTTGACTTAATCAACAATTGAGAAAAATTAAAATTTTTTTCTCTGTGTGTTCTGTGGAAGTAAACAAAAACATATATCATGATTCATAGATATTTATATATATGTTTTGTAATCTTAGATTAAAACCCTAAAGATATATAAAATCTATAAAAACAACTTCAAATCTTTTTTATTAGTCTATATTTGTTTTGAAATAAAAATAGTCAATAGTCAATGGGGACAAATTAAATAAATTTATTTCAAACCTTGAATTTTTTTTTTATTAGTAAGTATTACAACTCATTTAGACAATTAATTGAGAAGACTTACAACACGAATATTTTTTCTCTCAAACTCCAAACATATGTAAAGTCACGTTCAATAGTATAGTCCTTACAAGAAATTATCTATTGTGAAATAACTTTTAACTTTTTCATATAAACATCAAAAGTAATATATTTCTTTTGGCCATTAAAAACCAAGATAATATCAATTTCTCACATGCAAAATAAATTTTTACATTAAAAAAAAAAAAACTTTTTCTAGCTAGCCAGCTAGGTATATATCTATAAATAACATATCATTACATTTTGTGGGTGATAAATTACACCACAATGAAACTATCAATTACTACTTCCTTTAATTTTCACAACGGAACATATAACATATCTTAAAGATTCAAATCTTCGAGTTAATAAATTTGATAAATAATGTTGATGTGAGTGTTTTAGAATTGAGTACCCTCATAAGATTGGCCAAATTGCCAATTAGAAGGAGCAACGTCATAAGTAGTGATTGTTCTTCCATCACTAGTAGTAACTTGAAAAGATAGGCTTTGGCCATCCAAATAGCTATTACTTTGCCAATTTTGACCCCAATTCCTTGACATGGCTTGCCACCCAGTCTTTGAACCCTTGATTGACACAGCGTGCACGTCGCCCGCACCGCCCACATTTGTGATCAGCACCAAATTGAAGTAGGAATGTCCATTGATCGTAAATCTTACTCCTCCTGATCTCACACATGGTACTCTGCCAAGTTACAAAATTAATCAAGAACACTACTATTAGCTTATACTTCAATAATGGTAGTATGGTACCTTTTTTTTTTTTTATTTATTTTTTTTAAAGAAAGGCGGGCTGAAATAAAATACTAAGGAGAAATGTCTAATAAAATATAATTACGGATTCACTTAAGGACCATTTCAGCCTACAAATTATCACACATTATAGAAAAAAGTCCATTTAACAAGTTTATGGACTACAGAGTTACACTATTTAAAAGATAACTTAAATTTTGGTGAATCAAAAATATTAAAAAAAAATTTTATAAGTAATAAAGATAAGATACAAAATAATGGTACACTTGTGTTAATGTTAACTTATATTGAGATTTATAGGTGATAAAGATAAGACATATAATATTATCATCTTTGATTTAGGGTATAATAAATGTAAATATATTTTTTTTATCTCACGTACTCAATTCATAATAAAAGTATGATTGAGATTGTAACTTTAATTTATATATTATAATTATTGTTTAATGAAAATTAATCCAATAATTTAAGGAGTTATAAGATTGTAACTCGTCATTTTATTCTTAGTAATAATACAACATTTGAGCTAAAAATTGAAAATTGATTACGAAAAATTGATTACGAACACAACGTACCATAAAAATAATGAAAATTTTTTTTTCAAAGAAAAAAATAGTTTTAAGGTTTGATGGAAATGCCTCACCTAACACTTGCTAACTAACTTTTTTTTTTGATAAAGAATATAAATTAAATTCACTTCGATTTGTTGATCCTATTTCCATATGTTAAATGGTTATTTTAAAACATAGGAAGTTTAAAAAAAAATTAAAAAAAAAAAGAAAGAAAGGAAAATGAAAGAAAAAACCACTCACTTTTAAAATAATTATATCTAAAAATTCTGATCTCAAATAAAAAAACTATGATTTTGAATTTTGATTTCGGTGAAACTATAATTAAAAAATGTACTCTGAAGTATTTTGAAAAAGATTCATTGATGAGTTTATAACTCAACGACATTCAAACATATATTTAAAAAAAAAAAATCTAAAGTTTCCTTTTCAAATTCTAATTTATAAAAAAAAAACCAAATGAGAAAATTATAAAAGCCTTTTTGTCTTTTTTATTTGGTTAAGAGAAAATCCTTGAAATAACTTTGTTGTTATTTGAAGAGTTTTTTTAATATTGATTACCAACTTAACTATTTTATTTTTATGATTTATTTTTCTTTTGCTATTTGTTTTTAGCTTTAATTCTATATGTCTTCTCTTGTCTTATTACATACTTTTTCTTCTATGTGCTTTTATTTATAGACTTTCTCAAGTCGAGGATTTTATTGATCACATTTTTCTATAAATATGATTTATCGTATTTTATTTTTTTTGAAATTATGATTATTACTCCGCTTACTATGATTTACAACATCAAAAATGTGGGTCCGTTTTGTTCCCAACAATAATTGACGAGTATTCACGTGCGAGTTTATTTAGAGAATCCAATAATTACACAATATAAGTTGGCCAAAGAGACAAAATGTTGATCCTCTATAATTTATAATTTTTTTATTAATTTTTTTTTAAAGAATTTCTCGTCCTTTATGACTTATATAACGGTTTTTTCATTATTATTTCCTAACATATCTTATTTCCAGATTTTTTTTTATTTGAGATAATTTCCAAGATTTTTTTTATAATTGCAAGTACAAATGTGATTTTATCCTAATTTTTTAGCCAACATACGTAGTGTGATGTTTATAATAAATAAATAAATAAAAAAAAAACAACGAATCCTTTCGTTTATCAATACTTGAACAGTTATAAACTTAATTTATGCTCTGTATAATTAAAAATTTGACGTACGTGCAGCATCATGATATTAAACTTAAACTAGTTAAATAATTTTACAAAGAATAAAAATAGAAAATCAATTTAAATTCTGAATCTTAATTATTAGAATAATACTTCCTCCGTTTCATAATACCCGCTACATTTTTTATTTTTGGCAATTTCATACTACTTGCTACATATCCGTTTTTAGTAATAAAACAATCATTTAAAGTTCTACCTACCCCTATTTTTATCCTACTCTATACCTCTTTAACTTTTATACCTACCATTATTTAATCTTTAACTATTCCCAACAACCTATTTTTTCTTTTTCTTTTTCAATTAACAATAATAAAATACTATACTCTATAAAGTAAACAATCAACTATATTATAGGTCAATCATTTTTCTTAATATGTGTGCCTATGCAATTGTAGCAAGAAATAAGAACGGAGGAAGTATATAAATATATGAAGTACCTTTGGAAGGTGACGGGAACAATTCCGGCACGATATTGGGCAATTTTTAAGAAAGAAGGTTCAGCCAAATCAAAGTGTTGAAGAGGAGGATTACACCATCCACCGTTGTCATTAGACAAAGAAGGGTTTGGAGGGCAAAAATTAGTTGCTGTCACAATAATACTCCCTGGGAGACACCATTTTGGGTCACCATTACATGAAAGCTCGTAACATGAACCACAACTCAATCCGTTATTGAACAAGGCTGTACTTAACGCCGCTGTGCTTGTCCCGTACCCTTCACTGTATAAGTTTCCATATCCACATGCTCCCCCTACATTTCAATCAAAGTTAAAAACAAATTAAACCTATGTGAAATTTAAAATTAATATATATTAAAAAAATTTAATTTTTTAGTCCTGTATAACACTTATTCATGTAAAGCTGCAATATAATTGCTACAATGAAAATATTTTGTATTTTCACTAATAGACACAGGGTGAATTTAAAATAAAATTAAGTGATGTCAATGTTTTAAGTTATATTTCTTAAAAATGTAAACAATAAGTCTCGAATCTGAAATAATGTTATCACAACTAATATCTTAATTAACCAACTTTACCAGTGTTATTATAAACATAGTTAGAATATAACATGTTAAATGCTACTCCCTCCAAACCATTTTAATTATCACATTTCTTTATTTGGCAAAACCATATCAATTGTCACATTTTTATTTTTGTCAATCTTTTTTTTAGCTAAATATTCTTAATGGACCCCACTTACCCAAACTAATTAATTAAATAACCCTTTATTATTTACCCATCACTACTTACCCAACTATCACCTTTTTAATGGACCCCACACTACCCGTAATAACCGTGCCCAAGTAAATGGGATAATTAAAATGATTTGGAGGGAGTATTAGTTAACAACATTGAATAAGGTTACATCTGCCCTTGAATACACGCATAAGACTTTGTGATCGAATTCATGATATAGAAATGATATACATACCCATAGTGCCGGAGGCATCACCTCCACCATAAAAAGTAGCATGACCAAAATCAGCAAATGCTTCATAAAGGGAAAGATTGATGACTATAAAAGGTAGAAGTAATGCTGCTAATAAAGTTGCCATTGTTGTTAATAGTTAAATAATTAAGTTGTATTAATGAAACAAAGAAGGGGTTTAGAGTGATGATAATTTCTAGTAATAAAAGTTAAGGCATATGATGAAGTGGTATATATAGAAAAAGGTAGGGCCAAGTATGACACCAAAGTTGTCTGGAAATGATATCGACTATCCAAGCTTGCAATACCTTAGAATGACTAATAAAATACATAATACATTACATACTACATATTGATACAATCAACAGACAACATTGGTTAATGTTTTGGTAGGAGCAATATCAATTAAGGATTTTCAAGTAATTAAATGAAACCACGTGGTAGGACTTCTCAATTGTGCAACTATTTGGTCCCATCTTCACATGTGTTTGTTAATCATCCCTAAATCTTCATTATTATTGTATAGTAGATTTCTTTGATTTTTTTCTTTTTTCATAATAATCTTATGTAATTTTTGAAGAGGAATTGAGGATTTGAAGGATGGGACTACATAGCTTAATCAAATTTTTATTTGATATAAAGCATGCTGTAGGGAAACTAAAAACCCTTAGTCTTGTATTACTCACAAGTAAGGTATATATACAAGTTAGAATAAAACCCTAATACATAAAGCCCATTATTATTATATACAATAGGCCCAAATACCCAAAAATCCCTAACCCCCCCCGCCCCCCTCCCCTCTCAAGTTGGAGCATGCAGATCACAAATGCCCAACTTGCGAAGAAGAAAAGAGAATTGAGCTTGCCTCAAAGCCTTAGTGAAAATATCAGCTAGTTGTGTAGTAAAATAACCATGAGAAGGGTTAATGGTACCATCTTGAATGGACTCTCACACAAAGTGACAAACAATTTCAATATGTTAGGTGCGTTCATGAAACACATGATTTCAAGCAATGTAGAGAGCAGACTGACTATCACAAAACAAAGACATCACTTTTGGGTGATGCATCCCCAAACTTCTATGAAAACCTTTGAGCCACTTAAGTTCACAAGTCACAGCAACCATGAACCTATACTTTGCTTCAGTTGACGATCTAGAAACAATAACTTGCTTTTTGGTTTTCCACGAACTAGGAGAATGTCCAAGAAAAACTAGCCAACCTGATAATGAGCGACGAGTAAGAGGACAACTAGCCCAATCTGAATCACACCATCCACTTAAAGATAGATCACAATCGGAATGAAGAATAATGCCTTGACTAGGACATCCTTTAAGATATCGAATTACTCGAATAGCAGCATTCCAATTATCATGACGTGGAGCACCAAGAAATTGAGAAAGGATGTGTACAGAATAAGCCAAATCAGGTCTAGTAAAAGACAAATAGATGAGTCTACCAACTAACCAACGATATTGCTCAACATTATCAAGAAGAGGACTAGTAGAAGTTGCCAACTTATGATTTTTCTCCATATGAAAAGAATGGGTTTCGAGCATAGATTACCCAATTTAGCAATGATATCAAGGGCATACTTCCTTTAACACAAATAAATACCCTCTGAATTTCTAGAAACTCTAATACCCAGAAAATATTTAATTACATCAAGATCCTTCATATGAAAGTATGAACATAAATACTGTTTAAAAGTAGTAAGAGCATCAGAATCATTCCCAGAGATTATTAAATCATATACATAAATAAGAATATTAAGTTGAATACGACCGTTCTGATAAGTGAAAAGAGAATAATCTAAATAAGATTGCCGAAAACCATAATTTCGAAGAGAAGTAGCCAACTTAGTAAACCAACATCTGGGTGCTTGTTTAAAGCCATAAAGAGATTTATGCAACCGACATTCCTTACCAAGCTGAGCACCGTGAAAATCAGGTGACATTTCCATATACATTTATTCTTTAGACAAATCTCCATGCAGAAAAGCATTGTGGACATCCATTTGGTGCAACTCCCAATTTTTAGTTGCAGCTACAACTAGAAAAACACGAACTGTAGTCATCTTCGCTACTGGAGCAAAGGTATTTGAGTAATCAATCCCTTCAACCTGGTGATTCCCAAATACAACCAATTAAGCCTTAAGCCGCTCCACACTACCG
This sequence comes from Amaranthus tricolor, assembly GCF_026212465.1. Taxonomy (NCBI): domain Eukaryota; kingdom Viridiplantae; phylum Streptophyta; class Magnoliopsida; order Caryophyllales; family Amaranthaceae; genus Amaranthus; species Amaranthus tricolor. The sequence continues at coordinate 5,480,187 of NC_080053.1, read as the reverse complement.
TCTGAGTTGTATTTAATTTATAGACCCATCGACTACCAAGAGCTTTCTGTTCGGGAGGAAGATCTATCACACGCTAAGTATCATTGTTTTCTAATGCTTGAATTTCATTTTGCATAACTTCTTGCCAACCGGGGTCTTTCATGGTTGCCTTAAAGGATTGAAGTTTTGAGGCAGCGGTAATAACTACAAGAAAATTTCGGTGCCCCAAAGAGAATCTATTACAATTAACAAAATGTGCTATAGGATAGGAAAAATACCCGAGGTCTGGGACGAAGTAGATGACGGAGGAAAGAAAGATGGACTGACTTTTTGAATTGTATTAGTAACAAACCCAAGAAACTTTGTAGATGGATATCTTATACGCTTGTCTTTCCCTCTTTGATCATCATCGAGAGCAGTAGGAGTGGTCACAGCCTCCTCCCTCAAGGAACTATTAGACCCAATACTTGAGGCCACATTATTACTAGGATCATTGGCCGCAAACTCATTACCACTAATCTCTTGGCTAAAAATGCTTGTAGGCTGAACTTTTTCGTTGCTCGTAGACACTATCTTCTCGCTACTTGTGGGATTAGTAGTAACAACCATCTCATGAACAACCCCTCCATCAATAATAATCGGCATTCCTACTTGCATCAAGACCAAGGAGGTCATCAAAAGAATTATCAATATAATCAAAATTAGGTGCAACAATATTCTTTGTTGAGGATGAGGTGGAAGGAGTATTATGACCAAAAGGAAACTCGGTTCCATAAAACTTCACATCCCTATATACAAAGTATTCACCTATTTCAAGATCATATAGTTTCCACCCTTTCTTGCCCTGCGGATATCCAACAAATCTTCATTTTCTACTCTGACTCATAAATTTGTCCCTCTTGGATTTGATATTATATGCATAGCACAAACACCCTAAGACATGAAGTATATCATAGGAAGGGGGAGTATTAAATAAAACTTCATAAGGACTTTAATTGTCAAGCAAAGGAGATGGTGTGCGAGTAATTATATAACTAGCGGCCAAGACACAATCCCCCCAATAAGATAAAAGCAAATTAGCCTGAAATCGTAAAGCCCGAGCTACATTCAAAATATGACGATGTTTACGTTCAATCCGTCCATTTTGTTGAGGTGTATCAATATAAGAAGTTTGAAACAAAATTCCATTATGCTGAAAATAATCTCGCATACAATTGAACTCTGTGCCATTATCACTTCACACCACTTAAACTTTCGCATCAAATTGTCGCTCAATCATGGAAAAAAAGAACTAAACATCTTATAAACCTCGGTTTATTCAAATAAGAGATATGCCCACACTGCTCTAGAATTATCATCAACCAAAGTAAGAAAATAAGTAGCACCATAAGAGGGAGTATGATACTTCCCCCATAAATCACAATGTATAATTTCAAAACATTTACTTTGTCGCTTTGTTGTCACTAATAGGAAACTTATCTCTTGTTTGTTTTGCTTGATGACATATATCACAAGCTTTGCTAGAAAAACTACAAGATTTAACCAAAAAATGAAGTGACCTCATTGCTTTATATGAAGGATGGACAAGACGTTGATGCCACAAATCAGAAGAAGAGACCTCATCGATATTCAATGCAACAATCCTGGAAAAGTCATGAAAATAGTACAGTCTATCTCTCCGTTCACTCACTCCAATCAAAGTCCTCAAGAATAGATCTTGTATAACACAAAATGTTTTAGAGAAAAGCAAAACACAACTCATATCATTAGTCAATTTGGTAAAAGAAATCAAATTGCATTGTAGATCAAGGACATAGAATACATTTCGTAGAACAATATCGGAACTCAGTTTCACATCACGCTTCATGGTGGAGACAACATGCTTACCATCTGGTAGCCCAATCGGACACTTAGTAATAGTATAAATATTTGCTCAACAAATCAAAATTACCAGTAACATGATGGGAAGCACCCGCATCAATAAGCCAACAAGATGTACTACCATTCAAACGATTGCGAAAATCGCTTGTTCACGAGTGACCAAGCCAATCAAGAAATTGTTGTCATTGTACTTTCAGTACTCCAGGCAGAAAGTCATTAAAATGTTGACCATAAGCAGCTTCGTCATTGTGAGGACGTGATATCGAAGCTATGACATGAGATACTTGTGTTTCACGTAAAAAATGTATTGCCATCATAAGAGAAAAGGAGAGACAAATTACCTTGAACTTGTCGAATAAAAACCAATCGGCTAACACATCAATTATACCAAATGAATTACACTTACACTCAAAAAAATTAATTACACTTACAAAAGAATTAAACCAATCAAGCGGCCATAACACCGATTCCCAAAACGAGAAACGAATATCAGAATACTATGAATTGCAGATAAAATAAAAATACGCAATACCATGAATTGTAATTGCACTGAATGGGAGTCAAACAAACCTAAATGAAATTACCAAAAGCAATTATATGAAAACCACCACAATTCACTTCGTCCACTGCTGCAATGAAAGCAATCGATTGTTTTTCTTTTTTTTTTTAAAAGAAATCAGATGATTAGAAAAGGGAGGAAGAAGATTAACTAAGCCTGATACTATGTAGCAAATTAAAAACTCTTAGTCTTGTATTACTCACAAGCAAGGTATATATACAAGTTAGAATATAACCTTGAACATAAAGTCCACTATTGTTTATATACAATAGGCCCGAATACATAATAATCCCTAACACATGCTTTAAATAATTCTTAATTCATATTAATATTGAAGCTAAGCGTAAAATAGAATGAAAGTAAAATAATAAAGCAAATTGTTAATAACCCGCAACAAATTTTCACAATAAAACATTTGACTCTTACTATATCTTTATTAGATATATTTTCAAACAAATCTCGCTCCCTATAAGTGACTAGTTTATTATTTAGAAATTCATCAGTCATGATATTATGAAGTTTGTTCTTAATGTATGTCATTGTAAATATATCCTTTCCATCGACGTCATCGACACTCTAAGAGTCAGCACTAATTTCAAAAGAAGATAGACCTTTTCATGTTGTTAATTCTTCTTTAACTCAACAAGGGTCATAAAAAGCTGGTTTAGATTTTTCAAAATGAAAAATCGATCATCATTTTGAACGTCATAAATTAAATTCTAAAGTTGGTACTTAAAGTAGATCAAACATTAGTTGAAAACTCATTAGGGATGAAAGTGAGCAGCTTTGAGCAACTTCTTTGAATCAAAATCAGCACATATATTTTTTGGGTAAAAGTATGACATAAAAATAAGCAATTCCTTATTACCAATCTCATCAAATGGATCATCTATTTCCAACAATATTTGACCAATAAGGCTGAAAGACTTTCTCTTCAAAATGGTGGTCATTAGTCTTTTGAACTTGTCAACATCTATATCTTACCAAATGAACAAAGATGGTATCCATTATAGGAATACCAATGTTATTTGTAGTGTAAAGTGAAGTATCCTTCTCCAATATTTTAATATATTGATAAAAAATAGTTATATACTAATTAAAATATTGATAGACAAATTACAAATGCAAAAATTTAATAGAACGCAATTTAAATTTTTAAGGGCGCATAATTTAATTTTTGCTCAAGGCTTTTGTAAAATAGTTTGGGCTAGCTTAATTGAAGACATCTCACGGTGAGACGACCTCAATAAAGAATTAGTATTTTAATAATACTTATATGTTCTATACTTATCTTTCTCTGACTTCATTTTAAAATTTTATATTTTTTGTAGTCTCCACATGTTTTCACTAACTTTACAAAAATATTTTTTTATTAGTTGTGGTCCTTATAATTTTTTCACTAATTTTCTTTTAATATTTTTTAATGTTTATGATCCTCAATTTTCTTCTATCAAACTTATTGTTTATTGTTTAATAAAATAATATATCCATTATCTAAATAATTTAATTTTTATCAAATCTCGTGAAAATTCCTTATAAGAATTTCAATAAGAAACAAAGAGAATATTAAATTGTGTGTGATACTTCCTCCATCCTGAAATACTTGCTACACATCGATTATAGGCACTATTTATCACTTAAACTTATTTTATATATTACGACTAACGTGTAATTAAAAATATAGTCAAGTAGGGTCTTGTTTGAATCTCTAATCAGATACTTTCATAAGATTAACTTTTTATAATTTTTAGATATGTATAATTCAATATATAAATAAAGAAAATAACATATTAGATTCCGTGTAAAGTCAAATATATAAATTATAATGGACGAAGGAAGTAAAATACTTTTGTTCCAAATTAGTTGCAACATTAGAAAAATGATACTATTTATTCATTACTAATATGATTAGTTTCTAATCTATAGTTTAAAACACAAGTGAGATATTGTTTGATTTATCTCATTGCAAAGATTATTAATATTAAATTTTTATTATTTTTTATTATGCATAATTAGAGATATTAAAAATTAAATTAGTATATAAAATTGCTTGAAAAAGCAAATGTTGAAAGTAAATTAAGAAAAAAAAAAATATTTGTCCTAATGTGAGATGAAATGATAACATGACTTGAAATCGTTGCACACGACACAACACAGTGTTATGAATCACGTGCTTCCTTAGTTTACGTCGCATCAGATTTGACGTCTCAATTCTTTCAATTTGACTTGCCAGCTTTACATATTTCATTTTTTTTAGTTTTTACTATTTTTAATTGTCTTTTTCTTTTTTTATAGGCAGTTTACTTTGATGGTCCTTTTTTTTCATTTTAAAACATATACTATTTTCTTTAACGTTCTTTTCATTTAGAATATTTTATTTTAAGGAAAGAGAAATTTAATTAATATTTTTAAAATATATTTAGAAGATAAAATATATCAATGTGAGATCTTGTTACATTCGTCTTAATATATACTTTTTTATTATGTATTTTTAATAATTTTTTATTATGTGTATTTAGAGATATTGATGTTTAAAAATTTTATTAAAAACTGTGCAAAAATTAATGGGAAGAGCAAAAAAAACGGAGGAAATATTTTCTTACCAAACTATTCTCATGAATTACTTTTAGAGAAATTCCACATGATAGTATCGAACTTTCATGAAACGTGAGAGGTGGCACTTTTGTAAGATTTTTCCACATTCTAGCATCCAGTTTATGCACTATTTAACTGCCGTAGCATTTTTCGTTAAATTCTTGTCAATTTTCGTTCAAATCACCATTTTCACGTTTCTACCCTTATTAAGTGTTGGTTGTTGTCTTTATAATTTGTCCTAAATTATTTTTATGCTCTCAGATATTGTATTAATTTAATTTTCATAACGTTTAATTCTCCTTTTGTCATTTTGAATGAAAACAAAATTGTTACAACATTTGAGAGCGTTGATGAATTAAACGGTGAATTAAATTTCAAAATGATGAATTAAACATTTGAGAGCATAAAAAGGGTTTAGGGCAAATTATAAAGACAACAACCAACACTTAATAAGGGTAGAAACGTTAAAATGGTGAATTAAACGGAAATTGACAAGAATTTAACAGAAAATGCTACGATTGTTAGATAGTGCATAAATTGTAGGCTACCATGTGGAAAAATGTTACAAAAGTGCTACCACTGGCGTTTCATGAAAATACGATGCTACCATGTGGAATTCCCTTACTTTTAATTACCAAAATGCCTAAATCTTATAACCAAGGTTGTCAGGATCGGAGTTCTACGTAAGATCGAAATCAACCAGTGGGATCGGATCATAGGATTGGTTCGTATGATCAGAAGATCCTACAAATTTGCAGAAATAACAAGTTTTATTATGTTTATATTTATGTTTATTGTTTGATTATTTCCATAGAAAATAGCATTAAAAACCCATACTTTTTTTTAAGATTTTGCTTCAATTTTAAAAGGACAAAAATGCATATCTTACTTTTTTAATGTCGTGTTTATTCTATGTCATTAATAAAATGTAATATATATATATATATGATAGACACTACACATGATATATTTAAAGCATATACGCACAAGGATATAATAATAAACATAGTAAGCAAAACAGAACAAAGATACTAACGTAAAAGATTAATTAGTAGTTTTAAACTAATGATCCTAGCGATCCTGTAACCGATTCGAAATTTTCAATTAATTATCCGATTAATTTTCGATAAATTCTTAATTCATAATCCTTAACTCCAATTAATTTAGTCATCATAATTTTATTTCCTCAAGATTTAATTCCCTTATCCTATTCGATAATCCCTTAAAATTTCAATACGTGTCCGATTTCTTTAAATTATTTCGAACTAGATATTTTAAACTTCTAAAATATTCTTTTTGAGCCAAAAAGTTTTAATTACTAATTTATATACTACAAAATTTTCAAAATTATTTAAGTAACTTACAGTTTACTAAAGCTTTACGTTTTAGATGCTTAATTCCTAATTAATTTTGTTAACAATTATTTTAACGACTTTAACACTTTCACTTAAACTATTTTATAACTAGTATAGTTATAATACTACATGTAGTTACACTTTTAAGCTTGTTTTTACACCTAAACTATTCTTAACTACCTAAAACTAATAAGTCAAAACCTATCCAATATTTTAATCTTGTTTACTTATGAAAGTAAACCAAATTGGACAAAAAAATCCTAAGACCATACCCTCCTTACCTTGGAGGTTATTCTAGCAAAATAGGCCATGTTTACTTGATTTTTTTTTTTTTATCAAAATATCTCAACAATAATACCTTAAATTAGCCTATTTAAGTACATAGTCAATCTTGCAAAAGTGGGAAGAAAAATCAACCTATGTTTCCCTCTTGTAAGACGTGGGGTTTGTCCTAAATTCACTTTATAAAATCATATACTTTTACCCTAAAATTAATTAGTTGAAGAAAATTAAGAAGAAGAAGCATAGTTGGGTATAATTTTAAGTACTTGAAGATCATCATTTTGGTGTATTGGGCTTAGAGCATTGGAGCTTGGAGGATCACACTATCCATTTTCCTAAAGTATTAATTCTTAGCGATAATTAGTGATGGCCACGGTTTGGGTTGGGCCGGTTCCGTTCCGGTTCCATCCGGTTTTGGTTCCACCCGGTTCCGAATCCATGTGGAACCCGATTCGAACGTTTCGGTTCCGGTTCCGGTTCCGGGCGGTGCCTTGGCGGTTCATGAGGCGGTTCCGGCAGTTCCAACTCGCAGGTCGGGCGGGTCGGACCATTGCTTCCATTCTTATTTTTCCTTTAAATGTAATATAAAAATACTATAATAATGCGGACGTATCTTTGATGATTACTTGATTATTAGCTAATTTCATTGCTTGTCATCATTATTAAAATATTTACTAAAAAGAATGAAAAAAATAAATTAATACGAAACAATAAAGATGACTAATAAAAAAAGAGGGAGAAAATGGACTTGAACCTAGTACCCGAAGGAATACTAAGCTGCCTACGTATCCCGAAGGAATCAACGCCCATGTAGTTCTTTTTTATACCTTTTATTTGTAGTTGTTGAATGTTGATTGATCATTGTTCGATTGATCCTATTCTTCTTCGTCTTCGTCATCATCATCTTGTTGGTTAGATGCTTCCGCTGACTCTCCTCCTGACGATGATGCAGATGTATTCATCATCATCGCCTTGATCATCATTGTTCTTGAGTCCTTGTTTTCGGAGCTCCGCTTGATCTCAATCTTTCCTACAAACACATATTTTAATAGTATGTGGAGTAAGACGAGATCTCTTTTTGTCTAGAACTCTTCTACCTGCGCTAAAACCAGACTCCGACGCAATCATAGAAGCAGGATTTGCAAGGATATCCTTTGCAATTCCCGATAATATGGGAAATTTTATGGATTTTTCTTTCCAACATTTTAAAATATTATAGCTACCTTTATCAATTTCAAAGTGATGTTTAAGATAATTATTTAATTTCAAATATAAAGTGGAGGGTGAGGAAGAAGATGGTCCTACAAAACTATCATCTTAGCTTATTATGTTAGCTATTACAGGATTATAATAAGTGGGACGTGCCGAGACGCTAGCACGCTTAGACGTATCGCGACTTGGATTATATACACTAGCATAGTAATCATAAAGTTCTGCTAAAAGTTTTTTACAATTTCCAACATAATTATGTACAGCACTAGGCGGGCGATCTAATGATTGGTATTAAAATTCAATTACTTTAGTAAGGATTTCCGTCTTAAAACATGGGTCAAAAATTGTCGCAATTCCATAAATAAAAGGAAAATTACTAAAATAAGTCTTCCACTTGTCCATCATATCTGCAAGAATCGGCTTTAAATATATGTTAGTATCATCATGCGAATGTTTAAGAAGATGATAAAAAATAGTAATACATTCACTTATTACAAAGTGGACGTTTGGTTCGTAAACATATGAAAAAATCTTAGTTGCGTGGACATATGCTTCTAATATTTTCTGTACGCCTATAGCTAGTTCCCATGTTTCATCACTTATATAACTATCTGTACACTCACTATATAGTTGTGTTATAACTGGACGATAAGCAATAGCTTTTTTTAATAAATCATGGGTTGAGCCCCGAGGAGTATCTAATGACCAATACACTTTTTTTAGTTGATAATGGTCACATAATTGCTTATATCTTCTCTTTACCTATCCAACACTAAGCCACATCACTATGTCTCTAATGGGATCTAATAAATCACTTAGTTGTCTAATACATGTTTGGCAAGATAAGTTAACTATATGAGCACAACAACATACGTGTAATAATCTACCAAAAAGGATAATACTAAAGGCAGGTTTGTTATACAAATTTTCGATGCATTTAATGTTGTCAGTTGCATTATAGGTATAACAACAAAATATCTTATCTAACAAGTTCCAGTCTTTACATATCTCTATTAATATGTATTTTATGTTTTCACCCGTATGTCTTTCGAGCATTACCTCAAAAGCAATTATTTTTTTTTGAATAATCTAATTTTGATCTATCCAATGTGCTGTTACACACATATAAGGTTCTAAATGTGGGGGAGCAGACCAAATATAAGTTGTTATGCTAACCCTATAATTAAAAGATTTAAACAAATATTCTAATCCATAGCGCTTTGATTCATATAATTTTATTGTGTGTCGTTTAAGAGTGTTCCTAGGAATTACTCTATATTGTGGTTGCAAAGTTTTTCTAGTGTAATACTCGTATGCCCTACTTTCACCATGGTTAAATAGAAATTCATCACAAATTACATATTTAGAAAATTCATCAATCATATCATTACGATTATATTTAGAAAATTCTGGATAATTTGGTTCAAAAATTATAATTACTAATCGAAGGTGTTGTTGATACCGACGGAGTTGAAGTGGCCTTTCTTTTGGAGCTAAAACCTCCAATTTTGCCATAACTTTTTTAGAGGCTTTTTTCAAAAAAGAAGACATGATAATATTGAAATAATAATGAAATTAAGAAATAAATATATAATTAAAAGACTAATTATGTAATTAAGAAATAATCAAAAGACTAATTATGTAATTAAGAGAATAATTGCGTAATTAAGTAATTAAGTAGAGTGAGTAGGAGAAGAGATGAGTTGTGAATGAAAATGATTAAAAGTGTGGTGTATTTATACAAAAAATCCCAATGGCTAGTTAACGGCCGGTTACAAATAATTGCTAGGCCGGGTGAACCGCCCGGTTACAAGGAACTGTTGGGCCGGGTGAATCGGTTTCCGGTTCCGGGGCGGTTCCTTGGAACCGGTGGTCCGGGTGAACCGCCGGTGGTTCTTTGGTCCGGTTCAAGCAGTTTTTTCCGGCGATTTCACGGTTTCGCGGTTCGGGCCAGTTCGAAACCTGTCGCGAACGGTTCCGGTTATGGGACGGTTTCAATCGGTTCGAAACCGGTTCGATTTCGGGTAACCCGTTTCGTGGCCATCACTAGTGATAATATAGTATAATTTCTTACACTAATTTTATGTGAAATTTTACATTATATTTAATTTACAATGTGCAAAGTATGAAATATATAGGGCATGATTAATTAAGGAAATTGGTTGATGAATTTATGATTATGTTTATACTAAGTATGTTATGCTGAATGTTGTTAGTATGTTGTTTAATAAATTTTGAACATATTAGAAAGTTGGGTGGATTATTATGCTCTAACTAAAATTAAGTTTTACTTATGTATAAATTTGTGTTAGTATGTTTATGGGTTATATGCTATATTAGGAATGTTATTATAATTAAGTATGTTTATGCTAGAATTTATTTTTAATATGTTTATGTTAGTTTTAAATAATGTTAATAAGTTGTGAGTAGTTTTTATGAACATGTTATATTTAACTAGGATAATATTGAAAAGATGTTATTAGAATTTATTTGATATTTAAGATATCCTTAATGTTTTTCAAGTTATTGTGTAGAAGTTTTTATTTTTTTTAGTGATTATGTTAATTATTTAAACTTAGGATATACTACAATAAAATAAATTAAGTTGTTTAGAAGTGGAAAATACTCCAAAAGTAACCTAGGCCATTTGACCATATTAGTTTATATATAATAAAAAAATTAATTAAATAATATAAGTTACTAAGTATCCATAATAAGATTAAAATATATTTGTGAATAACTTTTAATAAGTATGTCAAGTGTTTCCTTGAATATATGAGGAATTATAATAAAGATAACTTTTATGATATTAAATAAACTAGTCATACAAAATAATTTTTTTAGTTTACTATTTGAGCAAAAATTTATGTACAAAGATGTAAAAGTATTTTTAGAAATTTGTCTCTTAAATTATGAGTGAAATATTGATTTATATGAAAATATCAAAAAATAAAGTTTTACCCGTTTTATATCTAAAACATTGATTTTCATGAAAATTATAAAATTTACTTAAAATAATGATTTTTGTGAAGGTATAAAGTTTTACTTGCTTTACAACTAAAAATATTGAATTTTAGTAAAATTACAAGGTTTACTTGAAATATTGATTTTTGTGAAAAATTTGTAAGTGTCACTCTGCTTTAATAACTAGAGATATTAATTATTGAGAAGTTAGAAGTTTTATGATTATTTGCTAAAATATTATTCTTTTAGTAAACTTAATAAAGTTACTTGTTTCCCTAAAACTTGAAACGTTGACTTTTGTGAAATTGTTGGATTTGAGAAACTTATCTTGAGATTACAATTTAACTTGGAGTTATAAATAATATAATTAATTATTCAAAAAGAATAAGTTGTATTGATTCTAAGTTAGGTAATATCGATTTTGGAAGTTTATTTCAAGAAAAATAAATTTTATTAGCTACTAGTAGAAAATATTAAATTGGAGACTATTAATCGAATAATAAGTAAAATTTTCAGTAATAAATGAGGAAACTATTTAATGTAGAGTGATTAATAAAATTTAATGAGTAAAGATTAATTTATGAATTACAATGGCCTAAAGGTAAAATTTAAGTCTGTAGTAGTAACTATATTAAATAAAAGAAGTTATCACCTAAGTTGAATAAAGTCAAAGTTAGCATGTAATAATGAAAATGTGATGAAGTTATGTGAAATTATTAGATTATTGGTTAAATGACCCTAATAGTAAGGTAATGTCGAACCATGGACTGGTATGTAAAATTTCGACGCCCATGTTAGCCGGCACGTATAAATGCGGTGTTAGCAAGGGGGTTAGCTACCTACCCTGTAGAAGCTCGAGCATAAACATTGGCGGGGTGAGGACTCCCACCACAGTTAGATATAGGGCTTCGGCCCTAATCTAGCCAGACCCTTACATATATCAGGTGTCATATTGTTGTTCTTATTGATCAGTGATAAATTTGATTAGTGTTGATGCAATGATGCGTGGTAGGTTATGAGTATTGATCAAATGAACTTACTTAAGTATTAAGATTACCGATAATATAAGTGGCGTACTTCTGCCAAGGTTGAGAATGGTATCTTAATGACTTAAAAGTATAAAATCGTAAAGAATATAGTAAAATTATACAGTGGTATCAATTAGTTATAAGTTCGTACTTTAATTATTATTTTGTAGATATAGTGTACAATTTATGTATTTTGAGTTGGATAGGGATTTATGCTCGGCGTTAAACGCTGATCGATTCAATCGGTTGTCATCTGTATTATGGATGACAGCATTTTGCAGGAATTAGTTTCAAGTTCTGATCCAGGCCGCAGCTACCAATTATTTATGCTATCAAGGACTTAGCTGCATTTTGTTATTCACTTGATGTTTGATGATCTTGACATATCTAGTTTTAATTATTATGTATTTTTTGAACAAACGATATGTATTTCATTTGCCTTATCGGATGTAACATTAGCAAATCGGCATTTTAAGACTTTCGCATTGTTATTGTAAACATTATCATTAATGTTAATTACGTATCGAGTCTGCCACTTCTGTTACAAATCCCACCAACGATCTTAGCTGATTATAACGATCCCATCAACGATTCCAGCTGATCCTACTCGATTCTAACGATCCCAACAACTATTCCACTTGATTCTTATTCTAAAAGCCATCCTAGTCGTTGGGTCTGATCTGTATCGCAACATTGTATGATTCTACACGATCCAACTCGATTTTAACAACATAGCTTATAACTTAACATAATCTAATCAGGAAACCTATAAACCTAATTAACACTAACCATGCCCTCCCTTATATTTATCCCCACCCACCCACCCTTGTCATTATCCTATCCCCATTCTTGCACCCTAGTTCATCATTTACCCATCCTCTTTCTTCTTCGTATGATCTTCATGCCCGAACTTCATTTGTAAGCTTCATCATCATCGTCTCTCATCTTTCATCCTTCATTTCTTTTCTCTCTTCTCTATTCTCTCATCCCTCATCTAGGATCTGGCTTTTTAGAACCCTAAAATAGGGTTTTTTGAATCCGGTAATTTTAAACTCTAAAACAAGTTTCTTGTTCAGATCTACACATAGATCTCCAAACTCATGCATATCTTATCCCTCACTGAATTATTGTTTGTTGATTGTGAAGAACAATTAAATGAGGTTGATTCTTATGTTTCTTCTCCACATTCTTCAGTTGAAACTGATCCAAATTGGTGGAGAACAATAGAAACTTATGATGAAGAATTTGAGGCTATGTCTGATTTGGGACTTGATCTACCTGATGATGATCTATTTCTAGAATCTCATGATGAAGATTGACATGGTGAAGATGATGCCACTTTTTATGATGCTAAGGGGCCCTTCTCACGTGTGTGTTACAATTATCTTTCTGACTAATGATGTTAATTATTGTTATGTTTGATTTTATACATGTGCATTGTATTGTTGGTCTATGATAATCTTTTTAGGTCAAAAAAGCTCGATCATTTCTGCAAAAATGAGAACAAACTAGGTTGGTAAAAATCTATGAAACTATTCACAGCGCAACTAATCTTTTTTGATTTTAGGAGGCAAATTAATTTATTTCTATGGATCTCAATGATGAGAACATTTTGTTCTCTGAAAGATGCGCCTGCAATATGTATTTTTTTGTCATTAGGGGCAGAGCAAATATTTTGGATGCCCTATTTATATTTGCGATGCCTTTAAAATGGGGCCCTTTATTATATCAAAAGATAAAAATTATTTCCCTTCAAAAAAAATAATTTAAGACAACATGTATTGTAATATTATATTCTAAAATTACTTCAAATATAAAAAAATTTTATAAACAAATCACTTAAAAAGTATTGCTTAGAACCGGGCCTGAATAGCACCATTTAATATTTAAGGCCCCTTATTTCGAGTGCCTTAGGCAATCGGCTTGTAACACCCCTGAATTTCCGACCCCGTGTACGAAACCAAAACCGTGAAGGACGGAAGGAAATTCGAGTGCTACATTAAAATAAAATAAATAAAATCAAAATAAACTTTTTAAATGTCAGTGGGAATTTCGGCATCATCTGCCCTAAAACTGTGTGTTTTTTGTAGAAAAACAAAAGTATTTAGAATCTAATAAAGTAAAGGCATCAACGGCCTATCAAACTATGTCACGGCGGAATGATTCAACGCCAACTCCTCATGTCAAGCATGGATCGTGGTTCCAATGTAAACGCTTGAGTTCAAATGACAAAACTTTTAAACTAAAACATACAAAGTTATAAACTACGCAGCGGAAAGACAAATATACAAAGGGGGTACACAAGGCCTCATAACAAAACATATACAACCAAAGTTTACAAAAGATAAACAAGAGCTACAAAAAATCGAAAGATAATGGTATGACACAGGTTATGCTTCGCCCTCATCACTCTCCCTCAATGCAATGCAATGCAAAAGAAGTTCCAATACCTACCATGCATGTCTATGATCCTCCTACTACTCGACATCAGACCAAAGGCCAATGTGTCATAGCAGGAATATCATAGAAAGTCATCAAACAATCAAACATAAACACAAACATGTACACGTCAGTAACTAGCATCAAATATAATAAGGCCAACTACTAGGTGACATTATGTTATACATCAACGTAAGATGATTTCATAAGACACAAGCACAGATAGTAACCTTTTATTGTCCACCTATACTTCTTAATCTCATTACATCCTTTCCAACCCGAACCATGTGTTCTTCGGTAGAATACAGGTCTTCACACTCCTCTTCACAAACCTTCCGTACATTTCAAGATTATCAAAAAGTACGACCTTAGGTGGTCACGTAGAAGTGGAAAGGTTGTTTGAAGAATTACATTAGATAACAGGACTTTTCGTGTTGTTACGAGTTCAAGTGATACAGTTTTTTTTTAAAGCCATATCTACTAGATCTGTTACTTTTGTAAACATTGAGGAGAGTTGTCTTACAAAGAGAACATATAGAGACCTAGATACTAGGGTGTGTAGTACTGAGATCAAAGATATTAAATAATTAGAGTTCCATGGTCTAACCACACTATCCTTGTATATGTTTTGAGGTTACACTAGTGGAAAAAAACGTATTTGCTGCTCATCATTTGCTGCGGTTTATTTATATTCGCAGCAATAAAGAGGAAAATTAATAAGAAAAAAAAAAAACTATAAGTGCTGCGGTTAACCACAGGACCGCAGCAAATAGCCTTCAAAACTCATTATGTGCTGCGGTTAAGGCCGAACCGCAGCAAATAGCTCTTTGGAAATTTGTTAATTGCTCCGGTTTTTCATGAACCGCAGCAAATAAACCTTCAAAATTAACAAAATTGCTCCGGTTTCCTTTGAACCGCAGCAAATAACCTTTGGAATTTTAAGAAAACCCGCCATTATCGATTATCAGTTTCTTTTATTTCACAATAAACGATTAAACTACTGCTGCCTTTTTTGTTCTCTCAAACGAATACCCATTCTTTGTTCTCTCAAAACCCATACGTTTGCTACTATTGCTTTGTTCTCTCAATCAAACGTTTGCTCACTGTACGTGTTCATCTTCATTTTCATTCACAAACGAACCCAGAACAAACGTTTGCTTGTTCTACTGTGTGCGCATTCTTCAAAACCGTTGTTTGAAACCAAAGGCATTTGCTTGTTCATCTTCAAAACTCACGAATTAAGGTAGTATTTCTCTTTTTAATTTCAATAAGCATTGAAATATCTCATTGTTGCTTATTGTTCTTATTGCTGGTCGCATTACTTTGTTCTTGTTGCTGGTCGCATTGCTTTGTTCTTGTTGCTGGTCGCATTTAATGTCAAAACCCTTTTGTTCTTGTTGCTTTGTTCTAATGTAGATCATGATCAAAACAAAGAAATGAAAATATCGTTTAGAGATAGGTATAGTCTGTATGATATGTATGATATGGGCTAAATGATCTGTATGATATGGTCATCTTATTTTAGAGATAGGATTGCATATAAAATATCTTTTATCCAATCTTGATGAAAAAAATATCCAATCTTGATGAAAAAAAAATATATATATACATATATATATATATATATATATATATATATATATATACATATATATATATATACATACATACATATATATATATATATATATATATATATATATATATATATATATATATATATATATATATATATATATATATATATATATATATATGGCATGTATTGTGAATTACGTTTAGATGATAGATACTACTTACTAGATAGACTATGGCATGTATTGTGAATTGGTTATAGTTGTGTTAGAGAACTACCCACTTGTGATCATCGTAGAATTAAAAGGGTCGAGGGAATGAACGATATATTAGTGCAACTTGAACTTTGTTAATGATAAGTAGACTATGAAATGTATTGTGATTTGTTTAAGGTTAAGTTAGTGAGCTTCTCACCATCTTGATTTTCACTAGGAAAAGTTAGAGTAAATATGTTTTTAGGAATGTGGTTTGTTGTTTATTATTTATATTGTGGTTTGTGGTTTGTTAATTAATTATTAGCATATTTAGTAAATATGTTTATTATAAATAAGTATATATGTTTAAAAGTTGTGTATTAATTTTGTTTTGAATCAATTAATCACACTAATTAGGATGACAAACGATCGTTCTTGGATGTATGGAAGCATTGAATCGTCGGAATCTATTGATGGCGTATTAGAATTTTGTAGTATTGCGGTTGAACATCAAGTTAGGACGGGGGGAGTTGGTTTTTATTGCCCATGTGTCAGTTGTGGCAATGTATCAAAGGTAGATAGTGTTGATATCCTTAGGGAGCACATACTTCGACGTGGGTTTAGGCCTCAATATCATGTTTGGGTTTGGCATGGTGAGGAGGGAGTTTACAAAGAGAAAAGTGTTGTTGAGGACGTCAATAATGTGGCCGATGTCAATGAGGATGTAGTAGATCATGTTGATGGGTATGAGACAGATGAAGAGAATGTCGATGAGGATGTGGATCGTGTTGATGAGATGATGGAGGGAGTCGAGGATGAGTTAGGAAAACGTCCTCGTGTTTTTGACTTGTTGACAGAGGCTTCTCAAAAACCTTTGTACTCTGGATGTACAAAGTTCACCAAACTAACAGCAGTGTTGACAATTTTCAACATTAAGTCAAAGTTCAATTGGAGTGACGCTAGTTTCACAATGTTATTAGAAGCGTTAGGTGAGTTGCTTCCTGAGGGAAATGAACTTCCAAAGTCGACATATTATGCCAAAAAGCTCATGTGTCCTTTCGGCTTAGAGTACCAGAAGATTCATGCGTGTCCGAATGATTGTGTGTTGTATCGGAATGAAAACGAGAACTTAGAAGAGTGTCCTAGGTGTGGGTTATCGCGCTACAAGCGTAAAAGGGCTCGGGATGCTAAAGGGCCCCCGGCTAAGGTATTGTGGTATCTTCCAATAATACCTAGATTCAAGCGCTTGTTTTCTATAAAGAAAGATGCGTTAAATTTGAGGTGGCATGCAGATAGGGTGAAGAAAGGTCACTTGCTCACACATCCATCTGATTCTCCGGAGTGGAAGAGTATTGATAGGTTGCTTAAGACTTTTGGGGATGAGGTTCGTAATTTAAGGCTCGGACTGTGTACGGATGGAATGAAACCCGTTCGGCAATCTTAGTTCTCAACATAGTACTTGGTCGGTACTTTTAGTGATCTATAATTTGCCACCTTGGTTGTGTATGAAGCGTAAGTATATAATGCTTTCGCTTCTTATCTCGGGTCCTAAACAACCTGGCAATGACATAGATGTGTATCTTGCACCTCTCGTTGAGGATTTGAGAAAGATGTGGGATGAAGGCGTTTCAGTGTTTGATGCATATGCTAATGAGGAGTTCAACTTGCGTGCAATGCTTTTATGCACCGTTAATGATTTTCCGGCATATGGCAACTTATCGGGGTATAAGAACAAAGGGAAGAAAGTATGCCCGATATGTATCGATGACATGGAATCCACGTGGATTCCTAAGTGCAAACACGTATTCATGCACCATCGAAAGTTCCTCCCACGAGACCACCAATATCGTAAGAAGAAGAAGTTGTTCAATGGGGGTTGAGGACACCGTGCACGTCTTCGACTCATTACAAAAACCTAACAGCCTACCTCGCAACACAAGATTCAAAGCATTGTTGAATGCGTACGTAATATTAATTATTTTACCAATTTGATTTAATTAAGTGTTATATATATATATATATATATATATAAATGGTATTACTTTTCCCATGCGTTTCAGCGCAATGAAAAGAGTGCGTGGACAAATGGGATCTACATCCAGAGCCACATTTCCAAAATGGATAGCAAGAAAGGTACACAAATTCGATTTTATGGGTTTTGTATAGTTTTGGTCAAATGATCATCAAAAGAACACGAAACAACCACAAACACTTAAACAAAATTCTGATCTAGCAAACTGTCGACCAGCCCTCCTTCGGCTCAGCTTCTAGGAGTCCACGGGGATTGTTAGAATGGTTTTAGGACCTTGATAGCTAGATCCAAGTACCAAGATTCCATTTCCACTTTAGCCTAGGTCCTGGATGCATAGGTTTGGTCTCCACGTGTCGTGCAAGGTGGTCTGGTCACTAGTTTGATGCTGTCAATTTCGCGTTTTTATTTGTCAATTTCGCGCGTAAAGTAGGTCAAACATGGTTTGTTATGCACGAAACTTGGCACACAACACTATTTGGCATATATTATTGTGTTGAAATGGTTAGAATTGATAATAATAGTCATATGCTAGAAATTAGAAGTTAAGTTGCGATTTTATGCGTTTTTAAGCGTTTTTGTGAATTTCGCGCGTAAAGTACTCAAACTTGGTTTGTTATGCACGAAACTTGGCACACAACACTATTTGGCATATATTATTGTGTTGAAATGGTTAGAATTGATAATAATAGTCATATGCTAGAAATTAGAAGTTAAGTTGCGATTTTATGCGTTTTTAAGCGTTTTTGTCAATTCCGCGCGTAAAGTAGCTCAAACTTGGTTTTGATGCGAAACTGGGGCTGATTAAGGCCTTGGTTATGCAAGGATTAATGTTGTGTGTAAGCTTTGATTAATGACACAGTCACAAACTACAAATGATCATGAAAAGAACACGAAACAACCACAAACACTTAAACAAAATTCTGATCTAGCAAACTGTCGACCAGCCCTCCTTCGGCTCAGCTTCTAGGAGTCCACGGGGATTGTTAGAATGGTTTTAGGACCTTGATAGCTAGATCCAAGTACCAAGATTCCATTTCCACTTTAGCCTAGGTCCTGGATGCATAGGTTTGGTCTCCACGTGTCGTGCAAGGTGGTCTAGTCACTAGTTTGATGCTGTCAATTTCGCGTTTTTATTTGTCAATTTCGCGCGTAAAGTAGGTCAAACATGGTTTGTTATGCACGAAACTTGGCACACAACACTATTTGGCATATATTATTGTGTTGAAATGGTTAGAATTGATAATAATAGTCATATGCTAGAAATTAGAAGTTAAGTTGCGATTTTATGCGTTTTTAAGCGTTTTTGTCAATTTCTCGCGTAAAGTAGGTCAAACATGGTTTGTTATGCACGAAACTTGGCACACAAAACTATTTGGCATATATTATTGTGTTGAAATGGTTATACTTGATAATAATAGTCATATGCTAGAAATTAGAAGTTAAGTTGCGATTTTATGGGTTTTTAAGCGTTTTTGTCAATTTCGCGCGTAAAGTATGTCAAACATGGTTTGTTATGCACGAAACTTGGCACACAACACTATTTGGCATATATTATTGTGTTGAAATGGTTAGAATTGATAATAATAGTCATATGCTAGAAATTAGAAGTTAAGTTGCGATTTTATGCGTTTTTAAGCGTTTTTGTCAATTTCGCGCGTAAAGTACTCAAACTTGGTTTGTTATGCACGAAACTTGGCACACAACACTATTTGGCATATATTATTGTGTTGAAATGGTTAGAATTGATAATAATAGTCATATGCTAGAAATTAGAAGTTAAGTTGCGATTTTATGCGTTTTTAAGCGTTTTTGTCAATTCCGCGCGTAAAGTAGCTCAAACTTGGTTTTGATGCGAAACTGGGGCTGATTAAGGCCTTGGTTATGCAAGGATTAATGTTGTGTGTAAGCTTTGATTAATGACACAGTCACAAACTACAAATGATCATGAAAAGAACACGAAACAACCACAAACACTTAAACAAAATTCTGATCTAGCAAACTGTCGACCAGCCCTCCTTCGGCTCAGCTTCTAGGAGTCCACGGGGATTGTTAGAATGGTTTTAGGACCTTGATAGCTAGATCCAAGTACCAAGATTCCATTTCCACTTTAGCCTAGGTCCTGGATGCATAGGTTTGGTCTCCACGTGTCGTGCAAGGTGGTCTAGTCACTAGTTTGATGCTGTCAATTTCGCGTTTTTATTTGTCAATTTCGCGCGTAAAGTAGGTCAAACATGGTTTGTTATGCACGAAACTTGGCACACAACACTATTTGGCATATATTATTGTGTTGAAATGGTTAGAATTGATAATAATAGTCATATGCTAGAAATTAGAAGTTAAGTTGCGATTTTATGCGTTTTTAAGCGTTTTTGTCAATTTCTCGCGTAAAGTAGGTCAAACATGGTTTGTTATGCACGAAACTTGGCACACAAAACTATTTGGCATATATTATTGTGTTGAAATGGTTATACTTGATAATAATAGTCATATGCTAGAAATTAGAAGTTAAGTTGCGATTTTATGGGTTTTTAAGCGTTTTTGTCAATTTCGCGCGTAAAGTATGTCAAACATGGTTTGTTATGCACGAAACTTGGCACACAACACTATTTGGCATATATTATTGTGTTGAAATGGTTAGAATTGATAATAATAGTCATATGCTAGAAATTAGAAGTTAAGTTGCGATTTTATGCGTTTTTAAGCGTTTTTGTCAATTTCGCGCGTAAAGTACTCAAACTTGGTTTGTTATGCACGAAACTTGGCACACAACACTATTTGGCATATATTATTGTGTTGAAATGGTTAGAATTGATAATAATAGTCATATGCTAGAAATTAGAAGTTAAGTTGCGATTTTATGCGTTTTTAAGCGTTTTTGTCAATTCCGCGCGTAAAGTAGCTCAAACTTTGTTTGTTTTGCACGAAACTTGGCACACAACACTATTTGGTATATATTATTGTGTAGAAGTTGTTAGAATTGAAAATCATAGTCATATTCTAGAATTTATGTGTTAAGTTGCGATTTTATGCGTTTTTAACCGTTTTTGACACTAACTTCTATTTTCTCTTAGTGCTTTCAACAACCTCCTTCTTCCGTTGACTGCGGCTACTACGCGCTGAAAATTATGGACGATATTATAAATTCCGTGAAGGAATTTGGAGTCGAAAATATAGATGCCGTAAGTATTTGTTACGTTCTTAATTAAATATATTATTGGTAAAATCTAACGTTTCTATATTAATAGCTTTTATTTTAATATTATAATATAGGTTTTAAACGACATTCCGAGGGAAACACGCGCTTTGAGAAGTGAAGAGATGCGCGAATTAAAAGACAAGATTGCCGTGTATCTTGCTAATATTTGTCCTTGATAAATTGTAATTACTATTGATTATTTTTTATAGTTTATTTAATGTATATATATATATATATATATGTACGTACATATTATATTATATATATATACGAGCGAGAGTTTATTATTACAAAGAGATTAATGTTGATTATCTGTGATTATCATTGGATTAATCACTGTTATTACATTGTAATATTATTGCATTATTATAAGGATTAAACGGAAAAAGAAAAAAAAAAAAAAGAGACTTATTGCTGCGGTTTTAAGCCTGACCGCAGCAAATAATGACACACTTATTGGTGCGGTTTTCCCCCTGACCGCAGCAAATAACACCCATTATTTGCTGCGGTTTTAGCCCATAACCGCAGCAAATAATGCCCTTATTTGCTGCGGTTTTGAACCGCAGCATTTAAAGTAGGACATTTGCTGCTATCACTATTGCTGGGGGCCAAAACCGCAGCAAATAATGGCAAAAAAACCGCAGCAAACGAGGTTTTTTCCACTAGTGTTAGTGAGTTACGGGGTCGTAACTAAGTTTTAAGGGGGGTAGAATGCGATAGAATTTCGCGCGTTTACACGCATTTCCTCCTGCGCTTTCACGCATTTTCGCGTCTATGATAACAACCTATTACATATTTACATGCTTTTGATTGACTGTTTGAACCAATTTGTGTGATATCTACATGCTTTTGATTGATTCTTTGAATCAATTGATGTGATATTTACATGCTTTTGATTAGTTGTTTGAGCCAATTTAGGCGATTATAAATACTCGAAATGAGATATGTATGAATATTCTAATAGATTGAGTATCCTTTTGTTAATAGTGCAATAAAGTCACGATCCTTGAGTCAATTCTGGAGCTTAAAATAATTAAATCACCTTCTTAAGTTATTAGAAATACAAATTTTCGTGAATTGTACTCTTGTTACTCTAGTTTCGAGGACGAAACTCCTTTTAAGGGGGGTAGTCTGAAACACCCCGAGATTTTGTGACGTCATTAATTAATATTTTAATGACTTGTGGGTATTTTATAATTATATTAAATTAATTTTGAAATAGTTTTAATAAATTCCTTTCATATACGAATTTAAATATTAACATATATTTATATTAAAAATACAATCACGATTTCTAAAATAAAGAGGTTCAAATCAAAATTATTATTTTATTAAATTTGTGAGTACACGAAGGTCCCTTGCAAGAAGATGAACCTAGGTAAACAAATAAATAAATAAGTGTATAAATAATATAAATAGGATGAGTTAGGGTTTTAGTGGGTATTACTCCCTCACTCACTCAATTCACACGCCTCACTTCCCTCTCTTCTCTCCTCTCTTTCTTTTCTCCCTTTCCTCCTTGTGTGCCACCAGCTGCTGCCTCGAGAGGCTGCCCATAGAGCCCCAGGAGCCACCACCACAGCCGCCTGCCATTTTCCCTCCACCGTGAGCAGCCACCGCAGCAGGGAAAGCCTCCCTTCCCCACAAGGAGTCACGGCTGCAGTAGCTTCCTTTCTCAGCCTGCCGCCAGCAAACAGGACCTAGGCAGCCGGTTTTTTTGGCCCTGCGCCACCACCTCCGGAACCTCCTCACACTTCTTCATCCTCTTGCTAGTTTTATTTTGTGAGACATCTCCTTTCTCTTATTTGATTTCATCTTATTTCCAGTTAAAATTTGTAAATTTTATGAGAAAAGGGTTGAACTTTGTATGATTGTCATTGAATCTTGTAATGAGTGAGAATTGGATTGATGACTTGAATGTACTTATGAATTAGGTTTTTGAAATGTTAATGAAAAGTATTGAACTTGCATTATTTTACTGAATCTTTTTGGTGGGTAAGAATTTGATTGATGAATTAAATATGTTTATGACTTAGGGTTTGAAGTGTGATTTGAAATTATGGGTTTTGTGTCGATTTTGTATTAGATTCTTCGAATCTTAGTATGGGTAGTAATTAAATATGTTATCTTTGAACATGAAACGATTAGGGCTTGGATTTAGAGATGAAATTACTAATAATGTGTGTTTTATACTATATTTTTGTGATGATTGATTAAATAACTTTAAAAGTTGTTTTAAGATTTGGTCGATTGGTTATTATTGTGAATAATTAGTAATGGTGATGACGTTAGTTGACTATGAAAGTGATTTTGATTGATTAAATTGAGAATAATAGCTACTAATTGTTGTGGTTTGATTGTTGTGAATTACAAATACCCTTAATAGGTTGTTATTGAAGTTATAGATACATGATATTAGTAAGCCAAGAACATAATGTCAACTTATCGTCGATGGTTGCCAAGAACATAATGTCAACTCAGTGGCTTTTGGCGCGCTGTTATCCCAGGGCGCTCATTAATAGTTAAGAGTGGAAGTTATTCCCATCTGATAAGGTACTAGATTATGATTAGCTTGCGTGACTCAACTGGATTATGTCCAGTTGTTTTAGTAGTCCCCTAGGTGAGGTTCGACGGGACCACCGTAAGGGGGGTATGAGCATGCTTGTGTCATTGGGCGCCGGGTGGCCGATAACGCCCCTTGACCGAGGTGTTACCATGCGGGCCTTGCAAACCCCAATATGGTGGCCTCTTCACTGGTTTAGTACCCCAGTGTGTTAGTTTTTCCCGAAGGTAGGACCTGAGAGGGTCAGCTGGAGGGGGCATGAGCTCATACTTTGCCATGGGCGCCGGGTGGCCGATAACGCCCTTGGCCGTGTCACTATGCCAGGAAGTAGAGAAAAGATCCACTGATAGAAAACTATTCAGTGATAGAAATTTTATTCATTGATCGAAAGTTATTTAATGATAGAAGGTTCATTCTTTGGTAGAAAGCTTACGCGTTGATAGAATGTTTACTCTTTGATAGAATATTTACTCATTGATAGAACATCTACTTATTGATAGAATAGTTTATGCTAGTGAGAAGTGTGCCTAAGTTAAGTTACCTCAAGGGTATTACGGACTATGATCACACTTACCTTAAGATAAACAAGCTCTATAAGGTCATGTGTTAGGTATTCTGTTAATGCCTTGGTCGAGTTGAACTATGCGTGTTTTGCAAGAGTTTATGTTTGAAAAGAGGAGCGTGAAGACCTGCATTCTACCAAAGAGCACATGGTTCGGGTTGGAAAGCACGTAATGAAATTAAGAAGTATAAGTGGCCGATAAACGGTTACTATCTGTGCTTGCGTTTTATCAAATCGTCTTATGTTGTTTTATGATATAATGCTATCTAGTACTTGGCCTTATTATATTTGATGCTAGTTACTGACGTGTACGTGTTTGTGTTTATGTTTGTTTGTTGATAACTTTCTATGATTGTCCTGCTATGACACATTGGCCTTTGGTCTAATATCGAGCAGCAGGGGATCATAGACAAGCGTAGCAGGTACTGGAGCTTCTTTTGCATTGCATTGCATTTGGGGAGAGTGATGAGGGCGAAGTATACCCTGTGTCATACCGCTATCTTTCGATTTTGTAGTTTTTGTTATCTTTTGTAAACTTTGGTTGTATATGTTTTGTTATGAGGCCTTGCGTCCTCCCTCGTATATTTGTATTTCTGCTGCGTAGTTTATAACTTTGTATGGTTTTAAGGAGTTAAGCCTTTTTAAAACGCAAATGTCGACACTGGAACCACGATCCATGCTTGGCATGTTGATATGAGAAGCCGGCAACGAATCATTCCGCCGTGACATAGCTTTGATAAGTCGTTGGTGCCTTTACTTCATTAGTTTCTAAATTAACTTTTGTTTTTCTACAAAGGCGCACAATTTTAAGGCAAATGTTGCCAAAATTTCCACTCACCTTTTTAAAGTTAATATTTAACGTTTATCTAAATTCTTTTCCTTTTCTTTTATGTAACACCTGAATTTCCTCCCGTCCTTTACGGTTTTGGTTTTGTTAAGGGGTCGGAAATTCAGGGGTGTTACAATAAGTCTTTTCACCAATTTAAAGTAAAAGCATATGTGAATCGTTCCTTTTCATCAACTAATTTTTAGTATATCGGTTCGCGTTACCCAAAAATAACTAATCATAACTAAGCCTTACAATTTTAATATAACACTTATACAATGATAAGGCAAATCTTAGAGTTATCGAATCACGATGTCATTTCTTACATTCTCCAAAGCTAGAAAGAACTATAATTAAAACAACACGACAAGTAACTTTAGCAATTATCGACGATAAGTTGACATTATGCTCTTGGCTTACTAACATTATGCATTATGACTTCAATAACAACCTAATAAGAGTACTTGTAATTCGCAACAATTAAACCACAACAATTAGTTAACAACCAAAATCACTTCCATAGACAACTAAAATCATCACCATTACTAATTATTACAACTATAACCAATCGACTAAGTCTTAAAATAACTTTTTAAGGTTATTTAATCAATCATCACACCACCAAAATATAGCATAAACACACATTATTAGTAATTTCATCTCTAAATCCAAATCCTAGTCATTTCATGTTCAAAGATAACACTTTTAACCATTATTCATAGCAAGAATCACTAAAACTAATACACCACCAAAATATAACATGAATGCCCACACCATTACTAATTTCAAAGATAACACCTTTAATTATTACTCATAGTAAGATTCAAAGAAAATAACACACAATCAACACACAACCTATAATTTCTAATCATACTTCAAACCCTAAATCATAAATATGTCCAATTCATCCATCAAACTCTTACCCACAAAAGATTCAATGAACTTAACACAAAACCAACATCAAACTCAATACACCTAATAAAACTCCAAATAAAAATAGAAAATTAATTAGAGAAAAGAGAAGAGATGGCTCACAATGGGAATACTAAAAAAGGTGAGTGTATAGGTGATTGTTGTGGTGGTGTGGAGCACGAAAATGGTGGAGGAAGGCTGCGACTGTTGACATCACAACAGCTTGCTGCTGTCATTGGGGAACAATAGCGGCGGTTGCTGCTGCTTGGAGGAGACGGTGGTGCTGTCGGTTGTAGGGGGAAGAGCAATCAACTGTGGTTGCAGGAGCAGCAGCCGGTTGTAGTTGCTGCAGTGCACCGTGAGTGAGCAGTGTGTTTTCACAGGGAGAAGAGGAAAAAAGGAATGAAGAAAAGGGAGTGACGATTAGTTAGGGGCATTTAGGTTTCATGCCTTATTATTATTATTATTATTATTATGTTTATTTATTTATTTAATCTAGATTCGTTTTCTTCCGAGACTCAACTAAGAGACTCACCTTTGTGTACTCACACATTTTAATAAAATAATATTTTTTATTCGAACCTCTTTATTTTAGAGATCGTGATTGTATTTTTAATATAAATATATGCTAATATTTAAATTCGTATATGAAAGAAATTTATTAAAACTACTTCTAGATTGATTTATATAATTATAAAATCCCCAAAAGTTATTAAATATTAATTAGTGACGTCAGAAAATATTGGGGTGTTACACAACTACTTGAAATTGCCATAGAACTGACATTGTTTGTCATCATAAATATTTGTAAAATAAACATTACATTATATGTTTAGTCCTAAACAGCTTGAATTCTTATACATGATGTTTATCGCGAAATATTTCCCTTCACTAAGTAACCCAAAAGTGTGACTATAAATTTGTTGTTTTCTAAGTTTCTGCTTTATCTACTACTTCTAAACCCGATTCGGTGTTGTGAGCCATTTGATTCCAGTTTTGTTCTGTTCTATGTTGATGATTGTTATGAGTCATTTGCTAATTGTTCTGTTCTTTGGTGAAAATTTTCTTGGTCTTCAATTCCCAAGTAAAACAAAATGACCTCAAATATGTTTGGCTTTATTCATGCATCTAAATGTCAAAGTGACTTATAGATGATTTCTGTTCTAATGCTTAAATATTCTAATAATCTCCCTTTCCTTGCTAGCTTTGTCTTGTTCATGTATGGAATGTGGTAATCTATACCACCT